>NC_137429.1:30396743-30444243 GCF_964374335.1 Astatotilapia calliptera
AGCCTAATCGAGCTCTTCTCATCACACCGTACACCGAAACGCTGGAATATTTCAAATGAAATCAACTAAGAACATGTAGCAGTCAGACACAGCTGACACATAACAAACACAGTTTAATGAAATCTTTTATTTTAGAATCAGAAAATATAGAAACAACCTAATAGTGCTCATCTATTAACACACACACACACGCACACACACACATATCCCATCAAAGAGGAGCTTTTAAAGAAGGGAGAAGAATATTTAGTGTACAACAAGTCAAGTCAAGTGGCTTTATTGTCGTTCCAACCCTGTGCAGGGGTTCAGTGAAACGAGACAACCTTCCTCCCCACATGACTCCACCTCTGCTGTTTGTACTGCACACGGTGTTGGACAGGACGTCTGAACACAGGTTCTGGATGCAGTCTAAGCTCAGTTTACTCAGATTAGGGGAGAGGGAAACTCTTCTGTTTAATCTCCTTATTCGTGAGGAGATCACCGCACACTGTGAATAAAAGAAGAAGCAACGAGCCAAGCACCTGTATGTGCTGCTGTGGTGTGATATGGGGACTTCAGGAGGAAGATATGTACACCAGCTGCTGGAGATCTGACTGATACTAAGACATACTGTCAAATAGAACATGTATAAATAAATGAATCACTATCTTGCATGATTTCTTCATTCCTATCAGAAGAACGTTTGAACATTTATTCAAACTCTCTTCTGAAAGGAAGATTCATCTTCCTGTTTCAGCCTGTTTGAAGTTTTTCATTGTCAAACAGGAGAGAATAACACCATATTATTTGTGTGTTACTGTTGTGTATACTGTGCATCACTAACAGTGAGTAGTACTTTTAGGACAGTAGCTTTAACATGATTGTTTATTTTGTAGCTCCGTTTACACATCTTTGATGTTTCCTCATTTCCACACAAAGCTGAAGCTGTGATTGAAACGTTTCAGACAGCTTCCTGACAGGTAGCATGTTAGTCCAACTGCTGAGGTTTTCCACACTGGGCCAGGACGGTCTGGAAGCTTTTGTCCCTTAATAAATTTCCAGGTCTCTCTTGGAAATGAGATTTTTAATCTCAATGAGATTTTTTACCTGGATAAATAAAGGATTAATAATAATAATAAAAATCACTTTATTGTTATCTAATGTTAACAATAGTTTGATGATCTGAAACATTTAAGAGACAAAGATGCAGAAAAAAACATCTCGGGGTCAAAGGCTTCTTCCTAACAGCAGAGCGCTCTGTATGTCAGCGGTGAGCAGCAGATATTTGAAGATCAGACGTCTTGACAGAGAATAACAGTGGATAAAGGCGATAGAGGCACACAGGTGATCAGAACTCTTTATGGGAATCATTGTTATGGCCCCTGGCCTCATGTGGGCCCACCTTCCTGTATGGAAATTCAAGCGTGCCAGGACTCACAGGTGATTGGCTGGTCAGGGACCGATGCCCACAATCATAATCAGCAATCACAAGCATCAAAAACAAGATCAGAACCTAAAAGGAGTCAAAGAAGTGATTTGCAGCAAAAACAGAAAAAGATATTGAGACAAACAAAAAGTGATGACACAAAAGAAATGTGTTAGACTGAGTGTCTCTGAACATCTGGCACAGCTGCTGTAGACAGCAGTGTTGCACCTTCCTCAGTCTTGCTGCAACACAGCAGAGCTACACAACAAACAGGGAACTTTTTTAATATTCTTTAAAGCAAAGCAAAAGAAAACACACAAAGCTGAATCACTGACACGGTCTGTACTTCAGATGTGATGGCAGAGTTGAGTTTGTGTCCTCTGCTTCCTCGGACATATCAGGTCAGCTAAATGAGAAAATGTGTCCGTGGTGGCGAAAACAGCTTTACAGCATTTTTGTATGTGACACCACAGAGCAGAAAACTTTAAGCAACAATGTTACTACCTGTGCTTCTTTAATATTATTCATTCTTTTAACAAAATCTGGTAAAAAAAAAAAAGTGTTTGCCACACATGTGATGTATGAGTGAATAAATCTGTTTATATATTCACCAGTGTTACAGCATCATCCACCTCTTTACAAAGACACAACTATGAAGAGCAGACACACAGTGAAGACACTACAGAGTGGACACTGGCAGCGTGTTGTCCACGTGTGGTTATTACACAGATGATGGTCAGTGCCTTGTGGACACAGAGGCTTTCAAACAGAGACACAGACACAGACACACACAGACACACACACACACTGCAGCCCTTCTAACAATCCAGGACAACTGCACTATGTCCATTTACTCATGACTGTGCTAAATGAACAGTGAAGCCCACTGCGGTATAATATTAGTTGTGGAGATGACGCTTATGAAGCATGTTTGTAAAGGATTAAAGGAGGGAGCACACGGGAGAAGCTGCTCACCAAATTGTATTATAATAAACTATTGTGTGTGTGTGTGTGTGAGCGAGTGTGTGTGTGTGTGTGTTCATCTGGCTAATACTGCCTGCACTCCTTTGTGTCACCCCAGAAAAGCTGGAAGAAGTGATGGTGAGAGGAGGCCTGTGCTTCCCATATGGAAAAGATATTTATAACTCTTATAAAGTTTGTATCTGTCTGTGTGAAACTTGTATGAAAAGCACTCAAGAGTGAAAACAGATATAAGATCCCTTGAAAAATTATATAAATGAAACTTGTATGTTTTGGATACTTACTAAAACAGTATATGAAAGTAATGAGAAAGTGGCCACTTTCATGAGTAAATCATATAAGCCTGATATATGATTCACTATATGAAGTAGGCCACATCTGATGCAAGTCTTTTATAAGTTTTTACTATTTCTTTTCCATATGGAATTACATAACTGTACATTACATTCAGACCTCTGTCACACAGGTCTACAGACCAGCTGGTGACCTCCTGGTGACCTCCTGCTGTAACCAGGAAGCACTAAAGACTATAACTGAAACCTGCATGTTCACTGCCTCTGCATAAAGGACTCACTAAAGACACTTAACCATCTCACAAACTAGTTTGTTTATTAATAATAAACACAGTATTCCTTAATCTTACTCAGTCCATGTTTTCTAATCACTGCAAAAATGTTAGCATCAATCACACCTCAGTGCAGCCTGTCACTTTTGTACACCACCACATATATGTGCACACATACAACACTGAGTGTCCCCTTCTGTGGAGTCCCCCAGGGCTCCACCCTTGGACACCTTCTATTGTCTTTATATATGTGACCTGTTTTCAGTGACTCTTCTAACTATGCAAATGATGCCCAGCTGTACTTTTCTGTTCAAGGAAAACAACCTGAACAGCCATTACGAACTGGATGTATTCAGATTTTACAGCACAACCTTACACCCTAAAGCCATCATGCTGATGAGGTTATAGCAACTAAATTGGTAACAGCCTAACAGGTCAGCTGTGGTTTGTTTTAAGCTAATTTCTATAGGTTCTTTTCCCCTTTGTCTCTCATTATTTTGGACCACAGTTGATCTCTATTTGTGCAAAATGAAAGTGACCGTGTGGATGATTATGTATGTTGGAACAGGTACACTTATCTTTAATGTGTGGCTTTTATTCAAACTATGTGGCAGTTTGTAACTTTGTGTTTTGAAAAATTCTATTCATGATCATGGTGTTAACAACAATCAGCAATTAGCCTCCAAGGTTTCAGGGCTGTATCTTAAACACGAGCCAGCAGAACAATGAGAGGCTGTCACAAATTCTGCTGAAAGCAAAAAGAAGTGAAAGGAGGAAGGAGGAATTTATTTCATCGATGCTTCTTAGGAGAAAAAAGGAAACTTTTTAAAAACTATCCATTTTGTGCTGCTGTCTGTGATTTATAGTAACTATGACTGAGTGAAAATCAGAAATAACGGCTTTAAGGAAGGTTATAGGTCATTTTAGTGGCTCCTTAAACAAAACCTGTTCTAAAGCCTCTCTAAAGTATAACAGTGGTCAGCCTGAGACACACAGTTTTATATAAAAGACTGATGTAAAGTGGACTACACTTTCATCAGTGTTTCTCAAAGTCAGTGTGAAGCATTTCAAAAACAGTCTGCAGCAGGCCCTTTGTCACACGTCTTTAATACGTGCCATATAACCGTAGTCAAAATAAATGGAAACATCGGAAAGCTGCTGACGAACAAAATAATAATCATATAGAAATTACAATATTTAAAGTTGAGTATAAAATTACTATATGTGGTACATAATGGGATATTATGCAAACCCACATATAATATTACTTATAAATGGTCATAGACAATGCATGCAGGTTCAGCCGTTTACTGCCAGCTGTGCACATGTCAGTGCTGCTCTTACATTGAGCTGCTCTCAGAAAACGCCTGTCAGCATGTTTCTGTGCTGTCGCTTGCTCTTTACTCTTCGCCTCATAAACAAAGGTGCAGAACAGAGTAGACTCCTGCTCTCTCTCTAAAATAAAGCATGAATTAACCCTGCAGAGTAGAAGTGGATCTAAGCCCAGCTCAAAGGAAATGTACAGCGCAGGGTTGGACCACGCTTTGTCCCAAACGCCTTCGACCCACAGTAAAGCGAAAGGGATCAAAGTGGGGACGAGCAGCAGAAGATGGGTTTAAAGATGTGATCTCAGGTCCTCATTTCACTGTGTAGCACTCCAGCAGGCTTCCCTCTCTCTCTAACCCATGCAGCGCGCTGCTCGGCACACTCAATTATTTATTAGCTTACAGACGCACTGAGAGCAGTGAAGGGAGGAGGCAGCTGCACATCTCCCCTCTGCTTTAGACTGTTGCTCTCATCTTTCCATCCTCTGCTCTTCAAAAGTCACTATCCCTCCATCTGCATCGTTCTATGTAAAACATGAATAATTAACACTAATGAATCAGTGGTGCAAGCAAGAAGCCAAAGCAGCCTGGTCATTACCTTCGTCTTTCTTTCCCTTCTATTTCTCTAATAAGCACCTGGCTGCTGACTGACCCTCCAGCTGCTTCTTTTCTCTTTTCCATGAACCTTTTCATCAGTTCTGGATACTTGCTTTGTTTCCACTCTTCCAGCCTCTGATCGTTTCTCACATCCCTCACACCGGAGGTCTTTGTTCCCGCCTGTACTCTCCGGAGGGACAGATGGAGGAACTCTGTTACTGTTGTCATACTGGCATCAAGAAGATCACTGCAACCTCAGCACTGCGAGTGTGTGTATGTGTGAAACTACTGCAGTGTAGCTGGTTTGGAATATATTGTATTCAAAGTTGTTTAATGACACACTTGCAGCCATCTTTTGGTAAGCAGGTGTGCAGACAAGCAGGTGTGCTTGATAAACCTGCAGATCTGTGCACCATCATCAGTGATGACACTTTTGTGCATGTATGTGTCCACATGTGTAGCATGTTTGTGTCTGAGAGCAACAGGAGGAGAGTTGGTAGGCAGAGAGGATAAAGAGGAATAGCTGATGTCGACTGGACTGGTTGCTACACAGGCCCCACCCACAACCCCTTTGCTTCATGTGTTCACACAGTCTCCACTTTTCTGTGGCTCAGCAGAGAGAGGACAGACGGAGACAAAGACCAACAATAAGGACAGCATCACATCAGCACACCTCCGTCATGCGGCTCTTTCTCACTTTATATCTTGTTAGATGGAAACAGTTTGCAGCTGATCGCACTTGTTTCAAATCACAACTCTTAAAATAATGACTTTGTAACAAACCCAGTAGTTTCACACTAAACTAAGCCTGAGGGGGAGGGATGTCCAATGTTGAGTTTAAAGTTAAACCTTAAAAAATGCTTTAGAGGAACTCGTGTACATGTATTGGATCAATACGAGGCTCGTTTTTAAAATATACACGCCGACCATCAAACCAATCAGACGATCGAGCTGCTGGTTCTCCCAGAGCCTCCTGTAGGTCTGCAGTGCAACGAGCTTCTTCAGGCGAAGGTCAGTACACACTGCACTGCTGTGCTTCCAGCTCCGTCCGGAACGTCAATAAAAAGCCGGCTTTACACACTTTCAGCCAAAACTCCTCGACCTCCTGTATGGGCCCAGCTCCCATGACAGGCACTGCGCAAACACAGACTCACACTCATACAGTGTGATGGAGCAGCTTATCCACATAATGTTTAACCCAGAAAATGGCACATAGCTGAACCATGCCTCCAGATGAATAACACAGGTGCACTTTGAAATATTCTCAGTATGACTTTCTGCGCACATTTTTTATGAAATAACAGAAAAGGGTAAACAGACTGCAAAGTCAAGCAGGTGATCATTAGCCTGGGAGAAACTTTCTTGTACCTGCCTACATTAATTGCTTTCCAACTCACTGGTGACTCTGCAGTGTTTGGTTGGCTGTCAACATGCAGCAAGAAGGTTGTAGGTTTGAACCTCTGTGTGGGATTCATACGTCCTCCCTGTACCTGCACAGGTTTCCTTACAGTCCTCCCTCCATCCATAGATATTTATATGGGGCTATGTGAGTCAGATAAAAGCTCAAAGTGTTTGGGTAAAGGGTGCAAGTAATGCAAAAAGCTCTGAGTGGTCAGCAAGACTAGAAAAGTGCTACATAATGTCCATTTCTGTTCAAAGGGACAGTGCTACAGTGTTACAGTGCTACAGTGTTACAGTGTTACAGTGCTACAGTGTTACAGTGCTACAGTGCTACAGTGTTACAGTGTTACAGTGCTACAGTGTTACAGTGAACTAAAGGGAATAAGGAAAGCTGAGATGAGAGGCACAGTCTGTAAACTGTCATCAATGAAAGAAGAATGCAGTTTTTTTGCACTCATGTCATGTAATGTTGTCATTTTAAAAAGCAGTTGGCCATTGCTATCTTCTACTTCTGTGACATGTTTTTAATTTGCTTGTTGATTTTGTCCTGAAGTTACAAACTAACAGCAACAAATCAAAGTAAACCCTCACAGTTTGGGGACAAGTCTCCTCTGACAGACTCAAACTGTGAATCCAGCCTGGCAGCAGTAATAACAATAGTTGTGATTGGTCCTGCTCATCATATCAGTGATGCAAGTGTGCAGTAATCCACTACTGTGTACTCACAGAGTAGTCTGCAGACCTACTAATTCATCTCAAAGCAGACGTATACATGAAGAGCAACACTGTAACCTCACTGCTAATAACTGCAAAGCTTCACATTATCTCTGACAGGAAGAGAGAGCTGAGCTCTGTGGGCCAAGATGACAAAAACACATCAACTCCCACACACACCCAGAAACTCAACACGACATGTTTTATGTCATCACAAAAAGGATTCTCAGTCATTGTGTGTGTGTGTGTGTGTGTGTGTGTGTGTGTGTGTGTGTGTGTGTGTGTGTGTGTGTGTGTGTGTGTGTGTGTGTGTGTGTGTGTGTGTGGGGTCCCTCAGTAATGCTCAGGAGCCCTCACAGGGCCTAAGTACTCACCCAGAAATACATCATCATCTTCGCTGAGAGGGGATGAGAGAGGTTAGAAGATGAAGATGCACAAGGAAACCAGAGAGACCAGCGCTCTTCCTCTTTTTCTCTCTGTGTCTTGTGTGTTCGAGTGTTTTCAGTGTCTGCGCTGTTCTTCGTCGTCACTCAGTTTGTTTTTGCTGTTTGCTAAGTGTTCGCTGATGGCCTCTGTGTTTGCAGCAGTTAAAATCCTTTTCATGTGTTCCTCTGGCCCTGAACACAGTGGGTCTTCCTCTCTCTTGCTGCCTCTTTTTGCTTCTTAAAATTGCTGCAGAGCTTCTCCTCCCCCTGAACCTTTCCAAAAGTCCCCCTTTGCTTCTTTGCCGTAGGGAGAAGGAAAGAGAGAAATAGTGCTAAGGAGAGAGTACTGTGAGACGCCGTTACTCTACACTCTGTTATTTATTCTTCCTTTCACTTCTTTTCCGCCTGTCTCTTCTTCCTCTCCTTGTCCAACTTGAGCTTTCACTCAGTGCTCAGCTCTTCCTGCCTCCATCTTTCCCTGCGTTTCGCCGATGTTAACTATTCTCGTGTTCCACTTACACACAGTCAAACCTGCCTCCTCTCAGTCTGAGCACACGCTCGCCTCTTTTCTTCAAATGTCATTCCCAGTAGTTCCAGTTCAGCAGCTCTGCTCTAAGGGAACACCAGTCTGAGAGCCACTTTCTTTAACAGCGTTGGCGGGTGAAAAGCACTGGAACGAGTCGGGCTGGGAAAACCTGGAAGTCACCACGCTGTACAGCAGCGCAGAAGCTTTCAAGCAGGGAGGAAAAAAGGAAGAGAGAAAGAAGGAGAGCAGCTAAGAGGAGGGAGAAAGAGATGAACTGTGAAGGGACGCTGCTGTGGCAGATACACGCTGGGAGGTGGTGGATGGCGAGATGCTGCGTGGAAGTTGTGGGATAGCCGACGGACGTGCCGGAGCACAAATGACAAGGAAAGATGAGATTAGAAAGAAAGAAAAGGCAAAGATGCAAAGAGCTGTGAGGGAGGAAGACGGAGCAGCTTGGCAGCGTTTCCCTTTACGCGAAAGAGCCAGAGATAGCAGCTGGTTTTATTAAGGAGCACTGGGGAGGAAGAGGACGGGAGGTTCATCCATGATGTGTGTGGGGGGTCAGAGGCAAGACAGCCGTCACACAAGCTTAGAAGAAGAACCAGCATGAAGTGGAGCTGCTTCCTCTGCTTGTTGTTCTGTTGTTGCTTCTGTTTCTAGCGCTAACACGCTAACATGCCTCTGTGAATAGATGTGTGTGTGTGTGTGTGTGTGTGTGTGTGTGTGTGTGTGTGTGTGTGTGTGTGTGTGTGTGTGCACTTGCTGGCTTGGCTGAGCTGGGATTACTGCAGGCTGCATGCTGAAGCCGGGTGTTGCTGGATGTTTGCACCTTTGTAAAATCAGCTCATGTCACACACACCTGTGTCAGAATAATGCTGACTTTGCATCTGTATCATTCTGATATGTATTTTGTGTGTGTGTGTGTTAGACTGGGAAAGACAGGCAGAGCAGCAGATAGTGTGTGAGGGTGGGCAGGGCTAGATGTAGCCTGCCTCAGCACATTTCCCCCACCAACTCCCCCCCCCCACACCACCACCAGTAAAGTCAATACACTTCTGAGGAAAGCACCATTTTAACCACCTACTGCCTGCAATGCTGCACTGCACACACGGCGAGCACCGGAAAGCTCTGCTTTCCTTCAGGCACAATGAGTGGGCTTCAGCCCGACGTCCCCTCAGCACAAAGTGTGTGTGATGTGTGACTGCGTCACTGTGCTAACAGCACAGGTAATATTCACAGCGCCCTGCCTCCTGCACCTCTCTGCACTGTGACTGAACTCAAACTGCCCCTCACACTTTCAGACCGAGAAACAGGAAAAAGGCTGCTTATGAATTATCCTCCTGTTATCACGACATATTAAAAAGAAAACAGCGACAACATTCACACCTAAGATAGACGTTACTGCAGGTTTCCATTACATACAGCTTTGCAACAATATGTTATATGGATGTTTAAAAATGAACAAAGACGAGTTTTGTATCAGAAAATGAAACGTTTCAATAATTTAAATCACAAATTCAGAAGTAAATGCAGGTGTGTAGGTTCAGCGCCCCATACAGTTATTACCAATAACTGTATGGGGCGCTGCAGGGGTCTCAAACTGAAATGAGCTGAGGGACACTTTAGTGTTCAAGTAGTACAAAACAAACAAGAAAACTCCCACAAACATTTCTGAAAATGTTGTGTTTGTTTTTTAAAATTTCAAATACTTTATAACAAGACAAAACTACAAACATGAACGCAGGTTTGATCTAACTGTATCTCCTCTCTGTCTGTCACACACGTGGCAGCACTGCTGCTGTCATTGTGTTTGTATTTAACAACATACAAATGCAAGTGACACATGAGTTTGTGAGTCTGTCACTGAGCTAACAGCCTCAGCATGTTTGTGCTCTCTGCTCATGTTGCCTTCATATTAAATCATTTAAGAACTCATTTGAACATTGCCCTCAACAACAAACAAATCCTCCCTAACAGCAACAGTCACGTCAAGCTGCATTAGACTTCACATCAATGTAGGGGTGACGCAGGCCGCGAATGGCCCCCGGGCCGCGAGCTTGAGACCCCTGATACAAACTAAAATGTTACCAATATGTTCAGAGAGATGATTTATGCACATTAGCTATTCTTCTCTCACTTCAAATGCAGCAGAGATTATTTCTGCGTCACACACGTTCGGTCCATATTCTTGTATGAAGTACTTTCAGCGTCGCTTTGCTTCCCATGTTTTTTTTATCCTGCCAAATTGTCCAAATCCTTTTATTATCAATCAAACGTTCCCACATTTAAAAATAAGACATTTCTATATTTACAGTAAATAAACGAGTGCTTCACCTCAACCGTCCATGAAGTCTTTATGATGAAAGTGCTGAGATGTGTCATAACGAGTGTACTTATACTCACACATAAAAAGCTATTTGTCCTAATACTTTGCTTTAAATGAGGCTGTTTGCACATCTGTACACATGACAGGTGTGTCAGTGCAAACTGACTGACAGCCACGACACCGGCTGCCTTCTTTTGCTTTTCTCCAGTAATACCATTCAAAAAACATCTTCCATTAACATTCTTCCTACTTGCCATACTTGAGATGCTGGATTTTAGAAACTCTATTTCCTGCTGGGACAGTGTGCAGGAACATCTCTGCTGCATATGGATTATACGTCCCCCATTCCTGCTGGGAGACACAGCTGACAGTGTTCGAGAACAGCAGGGATGAGGTCCTGTGGGACTTTGAGCTCCAGACAGACGAGCACCTGCTGGCCAACCAAGCACATACAGTGGGGCAAAAAAGTATTTAGTCAGCCACCAATTGTGCAAGTTCCCCCACCTAAAATGATGACAGAGGTCAGTAATTTGCACCAGAGGTACACTTCAACTGTGAGAGACAGAATGTGAAAAAAAAATCCATGAATCCACATGGTAGGATTTGTAAAGAATTTATTGGTAAATCAGGGTGGAAAATAAGTATTTGGTCACCTCAAACAAGGAAAATCTCTGGCTCTCACAGACCTGTAACGTCTTCTGTAAGAAGCTTTTCTGTCCCCCACTCGTTACCTGTATGAATGGCACCTGTTTGAACTCATCATCTGTATAAAAGACACCTGTCCACAGCCTCAAACAGTCAGACTCCAAACTCCGCCATGGCCAAGACCAAAGAGCTTTCGAAGGACACCAGGAAAAGTATTGTAGACCTGCACCAGACTGGGAAGAGTGAATCTACAATAGGCAAGCAGCTTGGTGTGAAAAAATCAACTGTGGGAGCAATCATCAGAAAATGGAAGACATACAAGACCACTGATAATCTCCCTCGATCTGGGGCTCCACGCAAGATCTCATCCCGTGGGGTCAAAATGATCATGAGAACGGTGAGCAAAGATCCCAGAACCACACGGGGGGACCTGGTGAATGACCTGCAGAGAGCTGGGACCAAAGTAACAAAGGTCACCATCAGTAACACACTACAACGGCAGGGAATCAAATCCCGCAGTGCCAGACGTGTTCCGCTGCTGAAGCCAGTGCATGTCCAGGCCCGTCTGAAGTTTGCCAGAGAGCACATGGATGATACAGCAGAGGATTGGGAGAATGTCATGTGGTCAGATGAAACCAAAGTAGAACTTTTTGGTATAAACTCAACTCGTCGTGTTTGGAGGAAGAAGAATACTGAGTTGCATCCCAAGAACACCATACCTACTGTGAAGCATGGGGGTGGAAACATCATGCTATGGGGCTGTTTTTCTGCCAAGGGGACAGGACGACTGATCCGTGTTAAGGACAGAATGAATGGGGCCATGTATCGTGAGATTTTGAGCCAAAACCTCCTTCCATCAGTGAGAACTTTGAAGATGAAACGAGGCTGGGTCTTCCAACATGACAATGATCCAAAACACACCGCCCGGGCAACAAAGGAGTGGCTCCGTAAGAAGCATTTGAAAGTCCTGGAGTGGCCTAGCCAGTCTCCAGACCTCAACCCCATAGAAAATCTGTGGCGGGAGTTGAAAGTCCGTGTTGCTCGGCGACAGCCCCAAAACATCACTGCTCTCGAGAAGATCTGCATGGAGGAATGGGCCAAAATACCAGCTACTGTGTGTGCAAACCTGGTAAAGACCTATAGTAAACGTTTGACCTCTGTTATTGCCAACAAAGGTTATGTTACAAAGTACTGAGTTGTATTTTTGTTATTGACCAAATACTTATTTTCCACCCTGATTTACCAATAAATTCTTTACAAATCCTACCATGTGGATTCATGGATTTTTTTTTCACATTCTGTCTCTCACAGTTGAAGTGTACCTCTGGTGCAAATTACTGACCTCTGTCATCATTTTAGGTGGGGGAACTTGCACAATCGGTGGCTGACTAAATACTTTTTTGCCCCACTGTATAGAGGTGTTTGACAAGAAAGTCTGCAGAGTACCAGAGAAGCACAACTCAGAGTAGAGCTGGTTAAGGTGGTGATCGGGTTAATATCAAAGTTTGTATTTAGGAAGTCCGTGAAATGTTTGACGGATATGAAAGCAGTTTGACTCAACACTCCAGCTGACACAGAGGTCATCCAGGCGACTGTGGACCATGGGGTGAGTAACCACGACCACCTCTGCACCACATCCGTCTAACATCTGTTTCAGCTCAGCTGAACATGTTTTTTAATCTGTATTTGTGACTGATTTCAAAAACGGGAGATTTAAAATATAATCATATGAAACAGATGTTATTGCTCACAGTCAATAACATGATATTATTATAAAATGTGTTAGATTTGTATTGTTGATTGTCATTTATGCTTAGAAATATTTACTTATATATGCTTAGAGTTTTGTAATTAGTTGTAGATTGGTAGAGGTTTTGATCCTTGATAGTCTGCAAACTTTGTGTGTATTAGACAGCACTTTGGGAGCATGAGAGGTCATACCGTGTCTTATTATTTTATGGTAGGATTAACGTAGTTGCGTCTGTTCTAGTCTAAGTGCTCTTTGTTTAGATGAACTGCAGGACTTCCTCACCGTGTTATCTAGGATGAACCATCTAGGGTGAGGGGGAGGCTACCCTCTTCCTGACCAAGGATGTTTGACCCTTTGATCAGCAGTACACACACACACACACACACACACACACACACACACACACACACACACACACACACACACACACACACACACAGGCAAGGTACTCTTTGTGTGTATGTAGACGTCATATGTTAATGAACTTATGCATATTCATGTAACCTCAATAAAAGAACAGTGGTACGGGAGAACGGACGAGAGCAACTGGGGTCAAGCGAAGGAACGGTGCCTGTCCGGTTCTCTCCCGTGCACGAGAAACATGAAGAAGCTTGCCTACTTGTGTCTTGCTTTGCAGTGTAATTATATTGCCTTCAACGTTCCAGCGGATGGGTTCAAGCTACAAACCTATCATTAATTGGTCCTTCGATGCCGGAGCCCTGGAATCGCATTCACCGAGGGGAGGTGAGGCACGCTGAAAGACTGACGTCAGCCAGGAAGTTCCTGTGGATTCGCTGTATGTCTTTTCTCCTCGATGAATGGCGATTGGCGGGATTCGAGGCTGATATTACACGCTAAGCAACACCGAGTAAGTTTAGAGTCCAACTCTATAACTGTACGTCTTCGCCGCTCAGTGGGGCGTTGTCCGTGGCCGCTCAGTGGGGCTAAAATTCGCCGTCTAAGTGGGGCGATGTACAAAGCCGCTCAGTGGGGTTTTTTGTACAGAAGCATTAAGTCGCAGAGTTGCGCAGTTCGAACTTTTTTTGGTTCGCCGTCTTAGTGGGGCGAAATACAGACCGCTGTGTGGGGTACTGTAGTGAATTCTCCACCGCTCAGTGGGGTGTTGAGAAGTTCCGCGGGGTCCAGATTGTGCTGGACAGTAGGCCTATTTTGTGTTGTTGTCATTGTCGTCGTCGTCGTTGTTGTTGTTGTGTGTGAGTGTGTGCGGAGCAGAACATGTGGTCTGTGACACCGACTGTTGTTGTTATCATGGGTTTCTAAGCAACCAAGAGTGAGTCGGAGGGAGACAAACGTTTGTGCTGGACTTTGCTCCTGGCAGCACAAAATATTTATGTAAAAAAGAGAGAGAGCGAAGGTTCCACAGCTGCGCGGGTTCACGCGAGCGCGGTCACGCGGACCTGAGCCGTGCGGTTAATCGCAGGCTTATAAATGGAAGAGATTCAAATGTTAGAAGTTTTCAGAAAACACACCAGCCTTGGAGAGCTGTGGAGAAGGCCAGCCCACATCAGCAGCACTTAAGATATGCTCTGGTGAATGGCTTTCCCCCCACCCCTTGCTGACACAATGTTTATTCTTTAGCTTGCCCTGATTGACAGCAGCCTGTGTGCCAGACCATAGATGTAATTGAGGTGGATAGTTGTTAAAAGTAATCTATATTAAGCTTGTGGTTGCTTAAATTCAGTACAATGACATGTGAGGTGAAGTGATATAGGTAAATATTTAAACTAATGAAGTGCATAGAGGCACTTGACCTGTGTGAAAGACTGTCGTCTTGTTATGAGCCATTGTTGAGATGTGGAGCACACCTGTGAAAACAACTAATATGCTGAACCCTGTATGAAACATCTAAAAGTACATGATGGAGGAGCTGTGTTGAATATGAAAGTGTAAGACTTTGCCGCTGTGGGCAGAGCAACTACTGTGTGATGTTGCGTTGCAGGTTTTTTTCTGAGCTGATGAGCAAGCTACACATTATCAGATCAAGAGCTGTCTGGGAACTACTCAAAGAGGGGGAAACGGGGAGTGTGCAGCGTTTCCATGAGCAGTTTTCCTGCATCTTGACTTGTGTGTAGAGTGTTCATAACATCAGCATCATGTTTTTGTTTATTTGTTTTGTTGGGTTGAAAATAATTAAATAAATGTGTGATCATGCCTATGGATCACCATGGCACATATCTCCAACCACATGACTTATTTATGCAGATGACAAAGTGAGTGTGAATGTGTCTGACATCACAGTGTTTTTGTGCGCTGTGTAAAAGTAATTGCCTTTGATTGTGAGTGAGAGCGGTGATTCTGCAGGTCACCAGCTATTGTAACGAAAAAAAGAAAAAAAAAGAGTGAAAAAGAAAAATCATAGGAAAAAGGTTTTGTGTTGATCAGCCAAAAACAACTACAATTTCATTTCCTGCTTTTAAGAAAAGACTGTTCACAAAAACAGAGAGAGAGAGATGTGTGTTGATTAAGCAGTGATGATAATAATGAACATGTCTTAGTTTGTCACTTTCAGGTGAAAAGCAGACCTGAATCAATTTTCCACATGCAGCGGTCGGAAGAAAGTTATAGTTTAACATCATTGGAAACAGTCAGGCCAAGTTTCTGGCTGACTTATTTACAGCGCCATGTGTCTCTCAACCTCACAAGCAAGCAAGCTCTCACCCCTCCCTGAAGACAAGGAATGCAGCTCCAAAGCAATAACATGATAAAGAGACAGCAGCAAGTCCTGAGCAAAGAGTCCCAGCAAAGCAGCAGCAATGTGGACAAACATGCATCAGAGAAGAAGAGCAAACCCATCATCCTGACTGATCGGATGGATGGCACTGTGTTTACAACAGGCTGTGACTTCACTGTGCATGTGAAGAAAACGTTTGAGGAGAACTGAACAGTTGGAGTTTGACATTTGCCACCTGTGGAGTAAAATGGCAAGAAGAGACAGTGGAACACAGGACAAAGCTGAAGGAGAACTGCCGGCTGTTGGACTGTTGAAAGTGGGAGAGGACAAAAAAGTGAGAGGACAACAGAGTGAGAAGACTAGGTGAGAACACATAGGAATTATTTAATGTGGGAAATCAAAATTTGGGTTAGCAAACCTGGGAAAAACAAAACTGACTGCTTAAGTTGGAAAATTGTGAAGGAGTCTGAAACATATACAAACATATACAGAATCACACAAAACATGCATTAACCCTACTAACACAAACACAAGAGAGCTTATGAAGATTAGACAACATCTTAAGCGTGTGAGTCTGTTTATCATCTTGTCCAAGTCACCTCGTGTGATGCAAAGACCAGTGGACTCACAGCACATTAGTTAAGAAATGATTAAATAATAGCAGAGAAGTGTGTAGGAAAGGCAGCTTTAAGAACATGCTCTGCTGGATATGCAGCTCCACAGACATGCATCAAACCTGCCTAATAACACAAACACATGTAATGAAAATTAGCTTGTTATCTTTCATCAGTGTTAAAATAGTGTCAATTTAGCAGACACTTGTTATCAAATACTGAATTTATCCAATAAAAAAAAATTGACTCTCCAGGTTGCAGGACAACAATTTAACTTTTGTGGGGAAAAAAGATCCTGGTTTGACCAACCAGTGATCAGACAATAAATTTAGTTGTTAATATAGTAAATTGGGAGAAGCTTCCTGCTTGATTGATGCAGCACAAGTAATTTACTGTATGAGGGAAATTGTCTTTTGTGATACTATTTTGAACATGCTTTTCTGTCGTCCTGTCAACTTAGCGGGTTAATAGCTGATATGCAAATTAGTTGATCAGTTTTAGATTAATGAAAGGTGATTGAATTCTAGCACGAGTGAATGAGATGTGTTGGAGTTGTTGTGTGTTGAGTGGAGACTCTAAAACACTAAGTTTCCTGTTTGATGTGCGAGTGAATCCTGTATTTAGATACACAACTCTGAATACGTCAGAACGAACGTCTTTTGTGAAGTGCATGACAGCATGTCACATGTTTTATGATGAAGGGAAAAAGGAAAAATTGAATAAAATAGATCTGTGGCCTAAATGAGTGAAGAGCACAGACCTGGTAATTAAACTCATAGCTAATAAGATATTAGGCTTATGTGGTGTGTTGTGCAGTTGATGGTTGGTTTGGAGTGAATCTAGCTGATGATTCTTCTCCTGTTGTGAAGTTGATGAGGAGTTTGTGTCATGACTTAACAAGGCCTTTTTATTTTGATACTTTCACAGTGCACTGAAAGTTTGGTTTGATAATCTCTGTTATTTTTTATTTTTCATTTTTGAACAAGCACTGATTTTTGCTTGTGAATTTCTTTTCTTTGAGCAGATCTGCAAGTCGGGAATTAAAAGCGTTACACGTCGTCAAGAAAATTGTTGCAAGTGAGTTTCTCCACATTTAAAATGGGCTCAGGAGAAAGCCACTTATTTGGGACAATTAGGAAATGGGAGTCCCCCCCAAAAAGGATTCAACGAGGAAATCCAGTCTAAATTATTTTTCTTTTTGAAATAACGTCGTTTTGCTGAGCGTGGAAACGAATGCGATGATAATTTCCACAATTAGCAAAAGAAGGAACCACTGAGTGAATGAGTAAGAATTTTAAAATAACTGACTGACTGAACATGATTGTGTGAAGCTAACCCCCACCTGACAAAGGTGCAGATGAACCCATGTGTTTCCTTTTACAGGAGCAGAAAGATGACAGCAACACTCGAGGTTGCATGATGATTTAACCTTTTAAATGCCATTTTCTGTGTCTGTGCATTTATCAGGTGTGTTATTCATAGGCTTGAGTTGCTCACAGAGATAACTGTGACAAAGTATGCATACGCCTGCGCAAGCGCTAATATTTGCATTTTCTTTTCTTACAGCATGCCAGTTCTTCATGTGAATTGATGATGCGATTTATACCAGGACAACTGGTTGATGTTTTTTCCTACTACAGGATTTCTGGGTTTATGTGTGAGGAAGACTGTGTTTACAGGTTATGAGTGGTGATGCTGTTGCATTGTGTTGATGGGAAAATGTGAAGGTTACTTTGATAATGTGAATAACATGTGTGAAATTTCCTGTGTTGAGAACTGGTGTTACTTCTTTCCACAGCTAGGGTTGACTTTATGGTCTTTTTATGGCACCTCCGGAACCTGTCGACCTGCATCTGACCACCAATGGTCACTGTGTTGCTAATGTTTGTTTTTCTATGACTGCGTGTAGAGGATTCGGCAGAAGCGGACAAGTGACATGAGAAAAACAAATAAGAGATACAGTGTTATGGAATAGTTAATATGGGCTCATTTGCTGGCCACTCTTGAGCCCATAAATAATATATGAGTGGAGTGACTTTGCTTAAGAGCAGTCACCGATTACATTAATGTTGCCTGAGTACATGGGATGATCCATGTCTGAGGCGACTTATGAAAATAATTGTAGTTTACTGATTTGAGAAAACCTGCACATGACACTTGTCTTGCTGATGTTGAATGCTTCTTGTTCTTATGATACAATTGTTTACAGGTATGAAGTTTGATTTTACTTCCAGATTTTGCTTTCCAGGCCATGATGGTGTGTATGCAGGCTCCTGGGAGAGCCCGGTGTTAAGCAAACTTAATATGCAAAACACACTAACATTTTTATTGCAGGATTATAGGTCCAGGGTGGTGCTGCTCCAGGGGAGGAGATGCCCTGATGTTGCCTGGGATATGATCTAGCTAATCTTTTTCTTTAAGACAGGAATCCAGGTTTGGTGAGTTGACGCATGGGTGTGTCCATGCGTCAAGAGGAGGGGTCCAAGGAGTAACATTAAACAATGTTTTTTATTATTGTTGCAGTGATTTGTGTGATTAGCCGTTTTATTTACAAATATTAAACCTGTGCAAGTGGTGCACCCATGTTCAGATGAGGCTTTGATGGCCTATAAGTGAAGTTCACTGAACTAAAGAATGTGGTTTGATGATTGTTGACATACTCTCCAAATAGTTTGTCTTCCTAGCAAGGAAATATAGGTGCAGCAGTAATCTCCTGAGAAATCTTCAGAGGCCCAGTGAGAAGCGCATAGCTGACAGGACCAGGCAGTGGTTGAGGTCAAAGGTCAAGCTGGTTGGGGCCCATCATGAGATCAGACCTTGGAGCCACAGCAAGGACCATTTTAACTGCCTGCAAAATAGCGAGAGACCCTCCTGGATTTATCAGAGCCACTGCAAGAGGTCGAGGTCCCAGGAAACCCCGGCACCCTCAAGACAGCACAATAGAGAAATCTCACACTTGGTTGTTTCAGTGGTGAGGGGGGAGTGCTGATTGAGCCCCCGTAGGGTAAGCTCGCACTTCAACCTCCAGCCTCTGATCAACTCTAGGACAACCAAGTGCGAGGCGTGACGGACCTGTGTGCGACCAGGACCCTCTTGGTTACCTTGACTACGACGCTCATCCTTATAGGACCCCAGCTGGTGCCGGAAACAGCTGAACCAGGAGGAAGGCAGAGGAGATGGACACATGATAACTCTCACCTAAGAGAGACAGATCCAGCAGGCCCAAAATCAGGACTATGCATGACGAGAAGGAGTGGCCTCAGCTCCCACAGGATGGGAGCTGAGGCCAGGAGAGAGGCTTCAGGAGGATCAGAGATCATCTTCAGCACAGCAGACATCACACAGAGAGCTGTGCTACTGAGCTTCCAGGAGATCAAGAGGAGACTTCCCACAGCAAGATTTTAAATAAAATGAAAGATTCAATATTGACGCTGAGAAAGACAATTAAGGTGTACGACGTGCTCTGCCTTAAATCTTCAGCAGCATTGGGACATGAAAACTCGAGGGATGAGGGCTCCATCGACAGCGCAGAAGGAGTTCGAGGATGACATCATGATTCTGTGAAAAGCACAGGAACCAGAAGCTATGGTGGTGATGACAGCAGTTTCCTATGAACATCACCTAACGCTGTGCCACTGTACTGTGCATACGATGACACTCTGAAGGCTGCTGGGATCATAACAGCAGTAAGATGACGGAACCCAGCACCCTTTCCACAGAGAGCTTTTTCTGCAGAGCGTGGACAATTAAGGAGTCATAAATATCCCCCTCACAAGACGAAGGTCTGAAGTCAGGTGATGGGGGCTGGTAAGAGGCCATAAAACTGGAGTGCTGAGAGGTCTGCAGCTTGGAAATAGCTGAGACCCATGTTGACGAACAACAAAACTAACTGGTATGTTTGAATGTTTATTCTACATACATTTGGACTCTGGTCCTATGGACAGTGATGGAAACAACTGGAAGAGACATTCATGACGCCCTGCAGAGCTTAAACCACTCTGCAGGGAGAGACATGTGATTTGCACACCCGGAGGAAGCATCACCAAGCTGAGATGTTTTTGAAAATGTTATCTTCTTATTTTCACTATTAACCCTCCTGCCATCCTTTAAAAAACTCACACCCATCACCCTAGGGACCATTCTCAGCCACGCCATAAAAAGACCATATATCCATATTTTATTCCACTTTAAATTAGCCAACCTTGTAAAACGACTTCTCCCTGAAATATTCATGTAAAGTTTTAATTATATTTTCGTTGTTTTAACCCTTCAAATCCCAGTATTATTACATGAGCGCCCTGTGTTATAAGCCCCAAAAACCAAAAAACGAAACTAAATATTTCCACAAAAAACCAGTTGAAGTAATATGTGATTGTCAGTAGGCCTTTAGATGGACCAAAGATTGGCACCAACATACATTTTGACCTGCCAATATTTTTTTTGCATTTTTTTTGCAATTTAAAAATTAAAACTTCAAGGCCCTGAGTCTTCATTGACATCCAAGAAAAGAAGAAAAAATAAAATCATATGATGATAATTTGGGGTTGAAAAATAGCGTTTATAATGGAAGTCAATGGGCAGAAAATGGTCCCCAGGGTGATGGGTGTGGGGATTTCTGCTGCTCAGCCATTTTAGGCTGATTTAAGGAATTCACACTGGAATATTAACATTGACAGGTAAAAACTATCCTGTGGCAAGTTTGGTTATATTCCACTGAACACAGTGGAAATGGCAGCCATTTAACACATAGCAGTGGCACAAAAAGGTCCCAAGAAGGCAGGAAGGTTAAATTAACAATTTCTTTGTTTGCTCGTAAGATGCAGTTTGCCATGAGATGAGCTCAATGAATGGGATAACTGCTAATACATTTGTTGAACTGTGTACCTTTTCAGTAATTTAGGGTGATTTGACATATGCTGAGTATAAAAATGTTTGCATTGAAACTGTCAGACATGAGGTATTCATACCTGGGAACTTTTCAAGCATAAAGGTCAAAAAGGGGGGAAATGTTAGATTTGTATTGTTGATTGTCATTTATGCTTAGAAATATTTACTTATATATGCTTAGAGTTTTGTAATTAGTTGTAGATTGGTAGAGGTTTTGATCCTTGATAGTCTGCAAACTTTGTGTGTATTAGACAGCACTTTGGGAGCATGAGAGGTCATACCGTGTCTTATTATTTTATGGTAGGATTAACGTAGTTGCGTCTGTTCTAGTCTAAGTGCTCTTTGTTTAGATGAACTGCAGGACTTCCTCACCGTGTTATCTAGGATGAACCATCTAGGGTGAGGGGGAGGCTACCCTCTTCCTGACCAAGGATGTTTGACCCTTTGATCAGCAGTACACACACACACACACACACACACACACACACACACACACACACACACACACACACACACACACAAGGTACTCTTTGTGTGTATGTAGACGTCATATGTTAATGAACTTATGCATATTCATGTAACCTCAATAAAAGAACAGTGGTACGGGAGAACGGACGAGAGCAACTGGGGTCAAGCGAAGGAACGGTGCCTGTCCGGTTCTCTCCCGTGCACGAGAAACATGAAGAAGCTTGCCTACTTGTGTCTTGCTTTGCAGTGTAATTATATTGCCTTCAACGTTCCAGCGGATGGGTTCAAGCTACAAACCTATCAAAATGTATAATAGAATTTGTTTTTATTGAAACAGTAAGACATTTGAAGTCAAACGAGTGTGTGTCTTAGAGCCTGTAATCCTGGAGCCTCCTCGTCCTGCTCGGAGTTCTAGTTTCAGGCTGCCTGCAGATGTCTGTCTAACCCACAGACTGACGTGTTGCCAGCTGCAGACACACAGGTATCTTTTACCTGGAAGAACTCAGCAGGTGACTTTGGCTCCACTACTGTTTGCTCTTTTTTCTGACTCTGACTGTGAATGCTGTCACAGCATTACATTAGTAAGAATGCTGTAGATTCTGTTGTTTCTTTGAGGTTATTTAATAGGTGAAAAACAACGTTGTACTAATAAATATACACTGGTTACTGTGTAACGACATTTTCCAACAAACTGATGTGTTCTCAAAAACTTCCATCAAAAACACAGAGGAGCTGGCAGAGGTTTGTGGAAGCTACCATGCTGCATCACCATCCTGAATATAGTGGCCACTCATGTTTTATGTCTCCAGAGATCTTTACCAAAGAAGGGAAACTGCAGTGGTCACAACATGACCAGCGTGTGGATAAAGTGACGTCCTCTTCCTTCTCATCTCAAGCCTCGTCTCTGACTCAGGTCTCTGACACACAAAAACCTGCATAAACATGATCGCGGTTACTTCTCGTCAGCAGAGTAGACGTGGGAAGCGTGACCTCCTGACTTGAGGAGCTGGCTAAAAGCTAACATTACTTAAGCTAACGTTAGGCCTGTGTTATATTTGCACATCACATGAGAGTTTCTTAGCTAAGACTACAACAACATTTATTTGAATTCAAATTTTAGGATCCGACATTCATGAATAATCTCTGGAATGATGCTACATTCCACAGATTATTCAGGAACTTTACTTCAGATTGGAGTTCTTATGTTGTACATCATCTTTTGCAGTAGTGATGGGATTTTCGGCTCCCAAATGGCTCTTCAGGTTGTTTTGTTGCTTTAATTAATTTATTATTAACAACAATATAAAATTATGCACAAAACGAATTACTAATGTAAAAAAACAACAACATGGTTTTATTTATATGTGTTTATATATAAATATATGCAGTGGCCCCTAGAGGCAAAACACGTACAAACTCCAAAACACATTTCTAGCATTAACTGAACTTCCAAAACAGAGCTACTAGATCACTTAAATTACACAATTGAAAGCATGTGTGTATTGTTTGTGTATTTCTACACAAGCACTCATATATTCAAATAATAAAAAAAAAAAAGTTAATTTACCTGTTACTACCACACACCAAATCCGGTCATTGGTACTTCCTGGCTTGTGTAGCCACCAGGTAACAAAAGCTCAACACTGCCCCCTAGCGTCCTGGAGCACTTCTGTTGTGTTTTTACATTTTTTGAAGTTTGTACGTGCTTTGTCTGTAGGGGCCATCGTAAATATACTTTTATTTATTCACTGCACATAAAATGTAATAAATAAATCATATAATTGGATCAAGGACACATCTAAAACCTGCAGGACACCGGCCCTCGATGCCTGGAGTTCGATGCCTGTGTCTTAAATAATCAGGCCCCATCTTATCTTAATGACCTTGTAGTACCATATCACCCTATTAGAGCACTTCGCTCTCGCTCTGCAGGCCTACTTGTTGTTCCTAGAGTATTTAAAAGTAGAATGGGAGGCAGAGCCTTCAGTTTTCAGGCCCCTCTTCTGTGGAACCAGCTTCCAGTTTGGATTCAGGAGACAGACACTATCTCTACTTTCAAGATTAGGCTTCAAACTTTCCTTTTTGCTAAAGCATATAGTTAGGGCTGGACCAGGTGACCCTGAATCCTCCCTTAGTTATGCTGCAATAGATATAGGATGCCGGGGATTCCCATGATGCATTGAGTTTTTCCTTTCCAGTCACCTTTCTCACTCACTATGTGTTAACAGACCTCTCTGCATTGAATCATACCTGTTATTAACCTCTGTCTCTCTTCCACAGCATGTCTTTGGCCTGTCTTCCTTCTCTCACCCCAACCAATCACAGCAGATGGCCCCACCCCTCCCTGAGCCTGGTTCTGCCGGAGGTTTCTTCCTGTTAAAAAGGAGTTTTTCCTTCCCACTGTCGCCAAAGTGCTACAAGCAGTCGGCTACAAGCTAAGGTAAGCTAGTGAATCCATAAGCACACAGTAAATGAAAATGAAAAGTGTGTGACATGCTGGCAACAAATAACAACAAATAACTCTCAATCATGTTCTAACTATATCATGTACAGATGGTTACTATTAGGGCTGGGCGATATGGCCTAAAATCCATATTGCGATATAATTTGAAGCATGTGCGGTAACGATATATATCGCGATATATTCTTTTCTTCTGTATAACGTATTTTCCGCACTATAAGGACTTAAAATCCTTTAATTTTCTCAAAAATCAAAAGTGTGCCTTATGTATGAATTCTGGTTGTGCTTACTGACCTCGAACCAATTTTGGCTGCAGAAATCTGTTAAAATTTTTTTGATGGATTGTCAGAGCATTACGGCTATCGTAGTGAGGAGCTTCGCGGAGTAATCCGGTCCAAAACTCCGTCCGCTTCAGGTCCCAAAGTCAAACAAACACTGAGAGAAATGAGAATCATTTCTCCTCTCATCCGTTCGTATGGATTTCAAGCACCCGTAAGAACCCTGAAAATCATCAGCGTTGCTGCTTTAGCAGGTGTAACAATTAAGTTTAACATCCAGGCATCCATGAAAACAGAATTTATTAAATTTAACAAGAAAAGAAAGTGTACTTTCTTGATCCCCACGGGAAAATTCCTCTCTGCATTTAACCCATTCACGCAGTGAAGCAGTGGGCAGCCATTGGGCGCCCAGGGAGCAGTGTGTGGGGATGGCACCTTGCTTAGGGGTACCTCAGGGTAGCTGTTCAGGGGAATCGAACCCCCGACCTTCCGATCATGGGGCCACCACTCTACCTACTGAGCTATTCCTGCCCTTAGCTTGCTAGTTTCCACCTAAACATTTCATACCATGTTCTGACTGCCCTCAGGGGCAGGGATAGCATCTAGGGGATGGGCCAGGACAGAGCTGGCCCTCTTTACCCGTCTGTTAAGTCATTTCCTACCCTTCTATGTGCTGCTACCTCCCCAGGACACAACTGCAAAAGCCGTCTCGACGACATAATAGGTCCTCAGGAATTTCCCACACACCTCCAAAAGACCTTGAGCTGTGTAGCAGGTGGAGCTGACTTGAGACAACAAATTAATAAACAAGCTCAATCCAAAGAAAAGCTCCTGAAGGCCATGGAGCACCACACAGGCTCATCAAATGTCAACAACTGAGTGAAATCAAGGAGTGAGCTGTGTGTCTGTGTGTGTGTGTGTCTGTGTGTGTAATTATGTTAGAGGTTTTACAGCTGCTATGTAGTGAGTACATTTTGACACGTGGACTTCAAGTACAGATTCAAATAAGCAGGAGCAGCTCACAGTAAACAGGAAGAAGAAGAAAGATTAAACAGGAAGAGAAAAAAAAACTAACCAGTCTGGTGATGACGGGAAGCCCAAAGTGCCACAAGTGCTCGTTGAGTAGATCGCTGTACACCACGTTACCAAACAAAGCAATGGTTCCTGGTTTGCACAGACCACTTCCTGGCTTGGTTTCTGCAAAAGTGAAAGTCATTTCTTCTTATTCACGATATAAAGTCACTGATAACAATAATACTTAATGTGTTTCAAACAGTAAGAGGCTGGTAATAAAACAATCCCGAGACAGTATCCACATGTTTCCTGTTGTCTGTACCCCTCTACTCCTTCTTTACATCAGTCAGATCCAGCTCCTCCCCCTCTTGGACAACATGTGTCCATGCCATGTAATATGTGCCATACTGTTATTTTAAAGCATTTACAAACAAACTGCGTAAACAAACAAACAAACAAACAGAGCCAAAACAATAGTGTCTGCTAAATGCCAGGTTAGTCACAAACAGTACTTTTGTTCTTCACGTCCCATGGACTGGATTTATTTTGCGTCACTGACACCTGGATGTCTCCTGGTGAGTCCAGCCTTAGTCCGCGGGTCGTGGTGGAGATCGAGCCACTGAACTTTGCCCGTAAACAGTCGTCGCCTCCCGTCTCTTTCTGCTGCTTTGAATGAAACCTTTTCGAGTCACTCTCCTGCACTGCTGTGTGATAGTTCACCTTTCACCAACATTTAATAGGGACCTTTTAACTGACTTCTGTCTCTCGGGTGAAATTATGGTTAAATTGTTGGGACTTTAATATTCATGTTAGTTTGAAACCTCTGGTGAAGGAGATATAGTGGACTCTTAATCTATTTCAATCTGTAAGTGGTCCCACTCAGGAACATGGGCCCACTCTGGATCCTGTTTTAGCTTCTGGTTTATCTGATGTCAATGTGAAAATTGGTGATGCAGAGTTTTCAGATCTGTCGCCTCTAGATTTTAACTGGGAGCGTCGAACTAATAAAAGCATCTGACTGGAGGAGCGCAGAGTTCGAGTGGGAGGTGCAGGCTAAGCAGATCTGAAGTGTAACCTGAAGCCAAACCATGGAGAGCTTTAAGAGCAAATATTAAAACCTTTGAAAAGAGTACGAAGAATCACCACATGAGCTACAGCTTGGGCATAAGTGGCACTATTTTTCTGAGACATAATGTTTCCTTTCATTGTTATGCAAACAACTTTCAAGTGCATTTTCCACTGAAGCACTGGTGCATCCTCTGTCCAGCCTGTCCTTGACTGCATCATTGACATCAGGAGATTGCACTAAATCGGTTGAAGTTTAATGAGAATAAGGCAGAAGTCATGATGTTTATACCCAGTTGCACTAGCAGCCCCCCTGCATCGAGCGTCCCTTTCTGGCTCCATATGAGAAATCCATTAACTTAGCTGTGAAAACGGATCCTTCTCTACAGTTTCATCCTCATGTGAGTCCTGTGGGAAAATCCTGCTTTTTCCAGTTGAAGCAACTGTCAGAGTTCAAGCCTCCTCTGTCCAAACACAACATTGAAACATTACTTAGGTCTTCTTTTACCATCTGGTCCGTGTTTGTCTTTTATATTTGGTGTTGTTGTTTTTAAAGTGCACTAGAAGTGATAAATATGGTAAAAACATTCCTCTTTCATCATTTTACACTCCAACTCCTTTACATCATAAATGTTGGTCAAACTGTTTAGCAGTGTTCTTTAGCCCTGTATGCTCATCTGCATACAGGGCTGGACTGGGACAAAAAATCAGCCCGAGCATTTTGACTAGAGACTGGCCCACCATTATAGGAAAAATCATAAAGCCTTTGAATGCAAACAAACGCTGTTGTAACAGTGATGGACACTGTTCTGATGGTATATATGTATCAATCTATCAATAGTTTGTTGTAAGATTCAGATAATTATTTAATAAAAGTGAGACATTTTAAATGAGAATAAGAAAGTATTTTATTTGTGCCCCCCTCTCCCTGTTAATGCCCTCCCTGGCCCCCTGGCAACACTTTGCTAGACCCGCCCCTGCACAGTTACCAGCTGTCAGCTACCTAAAAAAGGATCCTGGTGTTATTTGTCTCTCAGAAACAGTTCATAACTTCCCTTCAACTCATTCATGTCACCTAAAAGGTAAACCTGTTTCTCCATCACCTGTTCAGCTCTGATGATTCAGTAAGGACGTCTCCTGGTTTCATCTTCATGTTTCCCTCTCTCCCTCATCCACCTGCTGTCCTCCACCACTTACTAATGTTACTGAATCTGTGGAAGCTCCGTGATAGCTACCACACAAACGAATAACGAGCCTATCTAAATCCCAGTAACGATTAACGTGTTCCTGATTTCGGCATAATAACTAGTTACCGTGCTTGTTACCACAATAATAACGTAGTTACTGTATTAGTCCCTGCACTGCTGTTTAGTAAGTGAACCTCCTCTGCTGAGAGTCACTTAGCCTGTTAACTCACAATAAACAGAGCAGTGAATGGTTTGTTTAGCACCCTGGTTTGCTGTCAGTCTCCCATCAAAGAAAACAAGTTAATCCAACAGCACGTGTGCAAACAACAAAAAGAAAGCTGCTAGCCTCTCAGCTTTTGTTAACAGGACACTTCACGGCAGGCACTGCTTACAACACAATATCACATATTTGTAATCCTGTAAAGCAAAGTTGTGTCTGGTCTGGTGTCTGGTTTGCTGTCTTCGTGGGGACATCCCATTAACATAACCCTAACATAACCTAATTGTAACCCTGACACTAAAACCACATTTTGAGTCTCAAAAATGCCTTCAACCCCATGGGATTTTGGTCCCCACCAAGATAGTGAGAACCTGTACACGCAGACACACACACACACACATGCACAAACACACACAAATGCACAGACACACACACACACACACACACACACACACTGCTGAGGCTGCAGGGATCTGGATGCCAGTCCAACAACAGTACGAGTTCCTCCGTGTGTCCCTGCAGTGACTCCAGAACAAAGGCCTCCAGTGTGCGATGCAGAGTTCTGCTCTTCTCTGTGTCGAGCTGATCTGATTGAATAAAAGCTCCACGGTATCCTGTTCTGGCTCCATATAATCTTTCTATACAAGATATACTTGTTTTACTATACTCCTCATGTTTTATACATAATGTTGTGACTATATTCTGTGACCACGGTGGGCAGATAACGTCTCTCTGTAAACCCTGCTCCTTCCTGTACTGTTGTTTGCAAAGGAAAATCAAGCCTCACAGAGACAGTGGATCCCTTTGGCTGTGGGCTGTGGAGTCAGACGGCCTTTCCAACCTCTGACCTCACATCGTTGGGAGACAAGAAGACCCGAGACGTTTGGACCATCTCCACTGGAATTTTCATAAGCAGACCACATTGTCCTCGTAACAGATATGAAATAAACTGGGGGGTGTAACAGGGCGGCCCTTAGCGGCTGGAAACACAGTGAGACGGACCGAGGCAAGTGTAGTGGAACAAAGTATTTATTTGCTATACAGCTCTCCTTACAACAATTAACTTGTCGAGCTTCTTCACAGCACAAAAATCCATCCTCTAATGACAACTGGCAGCCTTAAATATGTTCAGCTGTCACAGACTAAACCATTATTCCACTCTCAGGTAAATTCTTAAATCCCAACCTTCCACCACAGTATACAATATATCAATAAGAATAAATAAATACATAAATACATTTCACATTTACATATTAATAGATATTTCACACTTTAATGTTACACCAAACCCAGTATTATAAAAACCCAGAAACCAAAGCACAACAAGATTCACCACACTCTCTTTACCAATGGTCTCTCCCGGAACCTTTAAATGGTGTCTGGACCCCCGGGGAAACATTTGCCCAAACACCTTGAAGAGGACACAGGCAAGAAAGGTGAGTAATCATTAACTTACAAACACTTATTGCACCACTTTTATCCCTAGATTTCACACACACATTTGTATTAGTTTTCCTTACTGGTAAACCTTAATCACAATCTCAATCACCATTCTTCTCTCCTGACAGACAACCACCACATTCCTTGACGAGGAGCAGCTGTGCAGGATCTGAAATAAGGCTACCAACTGATTTTAAAATTCCCAATAAATAGTCAATAAATATTTAAACTTCTTGTGTGCAAATCCATGCTTAAAGTGCAATGCTCATAAAGTGCTTGATAAGGTGCTTTTAATAAAGTGAAAGGTGTGCTCTAAAGTGCTATACATATAATATGATGGTGATGGAGCACCTCTTCAACCTGAGCCTGAGGTTGGGAAGAGTCCCACAGCTCTGGAAAACCTCCTGTGTTGTACCAGTGCCAAAGACTTCACGCCCCAAGGCTCTGACATCCCACCTGATGAAGACCCTGGAGCGGTTGGTCCTGGCTCAGCTTCGGCGCCTAACAAGCTCATCACTGGACCCACTTCAGTTTGCCTACCAGCCTGGCATTGGAGCGGATGATGCCGTCATTCACCTCCTACATCGTTCCCTCGCTCACCTGGAGACCGCTGGAAGCACTGTGAGAATCATGTTCTTTGATTTCTCCAGTGCCTTCAACACTATTCTTCCCTCGGTTCTGAAGGACAAGCTGGAGAACTCTGGAGTGGACCATCACCTCACTACCTGGATCCTGGACTACCTCACCGACCGACCACAGTATGTGAGGACTCAGGGCTGTGTGTCGGACAGGGTCGTCTGCAGTACGGGGGCCCCACAGGGAACGGTTCTGGCTCCGTTCCTCTTCACCATCTACACTGCAGACTTCTCCCACAATTCCACCCAGTGCTTCCTGCAGAAGTTCTCTGATGACTCTGCAATAGTCGGCCTCATCACTGATGGGGACGACAAGGAGTACAGAGGTCTGACCCAAGACTTTGTGGACTGGTGCCAGCTGAACTACCTCCAGATCAAAGCCAGTAAAACCAAGGAACTGGTGGTAGACTTCCGCAGGCACAAGCATTCTCCACTGCAACCACTGAACATCCAAGGTATGGACATTGAGGCTGTGGACAGCTACAGGTACCTTGGTGTTCATCTGAACAATAGACTGGACTGGACTCATAACTCAGACGCCCTCTACAGGAAAGGGCAGAGCAGGCTGTACCTGCTGCGGAGACTCAGGTCGTTTGGAGTGGAGGGCCCACTCCTGAAGAAATTCTATGACTCTGTGGTGGCTTCTGCTATCTTTTATGGTGTGGTCTGCTGGGGCGGCAGCATCTCTGCTGGGGACAGGAAGAGACTGAACAGAGTGATCCGAAGGGCCAGCTCTGTTCTAGGATGCCCTCTGGACCCAGTGGAGGTGGTGAGTGACAGGAGAACGGCGGCTAAGCTGTCATCCCTGTTGGACAACATCTCCCACCCCATGCAGCAGACTGTGACAGCACTGAGCAGCTCCTTCAGTGGGAGACTGCGGCACCCACGGTGTGGGACGGAGAGATTTCGCAGGTCTTTCCTCCCCACTGCTGTCAGACTCCATAATAAAGACTTTAACTGATCAAGCACACACATCCATACATATGCAATAATACTAAGTGCAATAATCCTTTCTGTCATTGTTGTATTTTTACTCAGTTGTATATAGTATTTGTATTTGTATTCTATTTTTATCTTATTGTATATTTATTTTATTTTATTCTACTGTATATAGTATTTTATTTTATTCTATTCTGTACAGTTGTGTACTGTATTTATTCTTATTGTATTCTAATTTTTGCGTCATAACTTTTGCACTGTCCACTTCCTGCTGTGACAAAACAAATTTCCCACGTGTGGGACTAATAAAGGTTATCTTATCTTATCTTATCTTATCTTATATAAATAAATGCAGTAAGGGAGTCCTCTTCCTTACAGGGGGAATGAGATTTGTTCAAGTCATCACAGAGCTGAGGAAACTCAGTGTTTCAAACGTGATGAATTACTTTCAAAAGAAGACTGGGAGATCCTCTCTGTATTGATTCTTCCACAAACAATGGTGCCGAGCAAAGGTGGCGAGTACAGCTGAGCTGTGTTAAAAAGTACTCCAGTAAAAGATAAAATACTTAAACAACTTCTTTACTCAAGTAAAAGTACAAAGTACACTTCTACCACCTACTACTAACTTAGTGTTATATTAATCACAATGAAGTAATATTAGTAGATAGAAAAACAAAATTATGTTAGTCTACTCTTTCATTGTGATTGAACTCTGAACCAGGTTGAAGCAGTGAAATAGAACCTCATCAGAGAGAAAGAGGGGGAATAATAAGCAGCTTTATTTTCTGTTACATTTTAAAGGCTGACTTTGCCTCCAACAGGAAAATGAGCAGGGAAGTGGCTGAAGTGGGACACAGCGCACAATAATTTCTACTGAGAGCTCCGGTCCTAGTCTACAGGCTGTGATCAGCTGGTCTCTGCTCTTTGTGGATTTAAACACCTGAATTCGAGCAGATGTTTTATAAGTTGTCCTGGTGTTTGTCCTCTGCACTGTTCATGCTGTATTTATATTAAACTGTATGAAGATGGTGAGGAGGGAAAAGCCCGTTATGTAGCCTGACCATGAGCAGCACAGCCACTGAGCACCAGCCACACACTGTTCGTTACTTTGACTCTGTGGTAAGCTGGGGCGGCTGTAGCTCAGGAGGTTGAGCAGGTCCTCTACTGGTCGAAAGGCCGGTGGTTCGATTCCCCTAGTCTGCATCTTAAAATATGTCTAAGTTGCTCCACCAGAGTGTGAATGTTAGTCAGTAAGGACTTAAAATCATAGAAGAGAGTGAATGTGGCAGGTTGTATTAACAGCTTTGAATACTGAGAGAGGAGAAGCACTGCGTAAGAATCAGTCCATTCAGCAAACCCATGACAGAGCAGCAAACCAACCTACGAGGACCTTTAATTAAAACATTTAATCCAGGTTAGTTTGCAACATGAAAACAAACCAATATCTGATTTAAAAACACGAGGACTTAAGTGTAAGCTTAAATTTACACTTTATCAAACCCCACTGAGCATGCTTTAACTCTAAGCTCTCTCCTCTCCTTCTTTCTTATCTTTCTCCATCTCTGAGTGAACTTAGCGCTCTTTCTTTTCTCTCCCTGTCAAATACAGCAGCTAGACCTTCAGCTGCAACACACTGTGAGACAAACCGCACACAAACGGTTTGTGTTTGAATTAGTGTTGAGCTGATAGAAGCGCTGAATTTGAAATGAGCTGCCACAGCGTGTTACAGCTTTATGCTCGCTTGTCTTCTGTAGTGGTAGCTTGATGCTGAAGTACCACGACCGTAACTCTTCGACACCTGCATTTGTTCCAATGCTGAACACAAGACAAAAAACACAGACCCACTTCAACCTCAAAGACTACGGCAAAAAGTTTTGCCTCTTTCGTCTGTTTAATAAAAACCGGACTGTCTTTCATGTGTTACTGTTTTTAAGCTCTGTTTGATGTGTGAAGGTGAAGGCCTGCAGTGACTAAATAAAAAGTCAACCTCCTAAACTGAGAGGAGAAATGTGTAGACAAACTTCTTATTGTTAAAATGTTGTTTTTATTTACACCTACCAGCACACCTACCTGCTGTGCTGGTAGGTGTGTAAATGGAAAAACTACTGTATCAAATGAAAACATAGGAAGAGTGAACATATTATCCAACAGCTGTCCACTTCAGTGATATGAAACATGAGGCTGCTCCTCTACATGTTTGTGGTATTGAAGACGACGCCGGGAAGGACATCAAGACTTTTGTAGAAGAGAGAGATATTTACCTTACAGACACTGTCACCTAAACGACTCAATGATAAACATTCATAAAAAAACATTAAACGTATTGTTATGGATGGTGTCCACGGCCCCTCTTTGATGTGGCCCCTCACTGTGTTCACCAATTAGTATTCTCTGATTGGATAATGCTTCCTTTGTGGATGCATTCATACTATTAAAGTGGCAGCAGCCTGAACTGAAGAATTAGCTATGAATAAATGTTAGCTTGTATGATAAACTTTAAGGAATCTCAAGAAAGCCAGTATTTGTCACATGCAAGCTGCCCTGCAGCAGAATGGGGAGACAGGCCGGAGACCGGTAGTATTATTGAAAAACACTGAAATGTAAAATACAATGGTCGAGGAGGGGGAAAAGAGACCTCTACTCATGCTGGGCTCCTGTGGGGGACAGCATGAGAACAGGAAACAAATGTGCTCTTCTGCACAAAGAGCGCATAAATGTCCACATCACAACACCATGAAGCACGTCACAGGCAACAGGGGTGGGTGAGGACTGAGAAGTAAGCCGATGCAGACACAGCCATCCTGCCCTGCAGCTATGCATCCAGCGCTGGGCCCAGACTCGGCCTCGGAGATAAGCACACGAGGGCGTTTGGAACGAAGAGTCTAAACACAGTATATTCAGACCCAGCCTTGAGACCACAGCTGGCGCTGATATGGTAGCCGCATGAAATAGTGGTGGTGTTCTTGCTTTAGTGTGAACCCCTGCATGTCAATTTCACAGTCGATCTAATGTCCATCACTGGTTCCTCACCATTCCCATTGGAGAGCAGTGATCCTCTCCACGATGTTATCCAGTTTGCTCATAGAGCACGAGTGTTCACGACAGCCGTGAGCCTGTCCACAATGTTGTCAGAGTCTCAGCACTCACAGCAGCCGCAAGCTTCTCCAAGATGTCCTCCGTGCTGTGTCTGATGAGCCCATTCTGAGAAGCCACGGCTCACTCCATCGTTCCAATCAACACATAGCGAGCAGCCTTGTGGGGATTTGATCGGCTGTTTCCGCTTTCTGTATTCTTCGATAAGCCAGGGCCAAGCCAGCGCCGATCAGCAAGAACCCCGTTATCATGGTTCCAAAATGATAGATGTCTTCAATGGGCTCTCCCAGGCTTCTCGTCGAGAGGAGGGTGTCAGTTGCATTCAGGGACCAGTTGATCAAATCCATAATTCCTCTTTTAGGTTTTAGAGAAGTTTTGTGAGACTCTTCCAGGAGAGAAGCAGACAAGACTAGACAGAGACATGAGAAAGCCGAGCAGGAAAGATAAGGGGAGGGAGAAAATGCGAAGATCTCCCGTCAGTTTCACAACCTTTACAATAATGTAAAGTGAGGGGCAAGGACAAAGTCACACACTGAACCCAAACACTTTGTTCTAGTTAAGATGAAACATTGGAGGCTGTTTGCTTTCTGTTCCAACATAAATGTCTTCTAGTGTCAGCCGCAGAATTTCCACCTATTTCAAACTCAGCTATTGTTAAATAGTGAATCAAACTCAGTACTAGCAGATATTCAAGAACAGTAAAAATATAAGTCAAATAAAGCAATGAAAAAGAAAATAAATATGAAAAAAAAAGTTAAATATTCCGTTTTAAACAGGAATATTCAGAGTTTCTGTATTTTTGCATATATCAATGAAAGTTATTCACATTTCTTATGGATTACTGGAGTCACCTGAGTTTGAAAGACTCTTTTCTCTCCGACTACAGAAGATGAAAGAGTAATTTAGCAGCTGGAAGCAACGTTTCAGTGTGTTTAACTAAACCTGTCACAAACTTTTATTAAGATCTCGCACAAGCACAGCCTTTAATTAAGTAGCTGTAAGAGACGAGCCACTGAGTGAGCAGATGAAGGAGCTCGTCTGTGGATGTAATTAGATTAAAATCCATAATACTCAGTGTAACAACGGTTTGCTGGGCCAGGAGGAGAGCAAATAACCGAAGCTGTCCTCTCTGAAATACACGGATCACATTCAGTCTGACTGCAGCTCCTCCTCTGAGCCATCGTGGGGAGGATTCCTCATGGTCCAGTGTGTGTGTGTGTTTGTGTGTTTGAATGAGCGAGGGATTACTGCTCAGTCTGCTACTCCCGATGCGCTGATGGCAAGAACAGAAGAGATGGAGGAAAAGGAGAGTGAGCTGTGCATATGGAAAGCTGGAAGCTGGAGGTCTTTGAGTGAATCGATGACAACGGTCACCCTGAGGCACCTGTTGTTGTGATTTGGTGCTGTGTAAATAAAACTGAATTGAATTGAGTGTCCCTCCACATTCACACATACATGCACACATTTACACCCTCTGTCATCTTTAGTGAGTCAGCTGTGCTCACTACAGTCCAACTCCAGACCATTTTATTGCCTCTTCCAATCCTGTCTTTGAAACCATGTTGCCCAGGAATCTGTCCCTCTGACAGGTAGATACAGTTTGATACTGTATCTTTGATACTTTGATACTGATACAGGCTTGTTTGTTCCTCTATTAATCTTGACATCTTGTGACATTAAGAAGTTAACTGCCAGTGTTAACTGTTACTTGAAAAAAGTAATCAGTAACTAATTACCGATTACTTACCCCAAAAAGTAATCCCGTTACTTTACTGATTACTTATTTTCAAAAGTATAATTACTTAGTTACTTAGTTACTTTTTAAAAACACGATTTACAACCTGAGTAGGTGATAAAGCGATAGATCTTTCAGCCCAATTCTACTTTCTCTGCATAATCCATCATACAAAATGTAATCAAATGGAAAAGTGTCTTTTTAAAACTTGTTTTATTAGATTTAATCTTTTAACTTTATGCATTAAGCAAAAATTTAATTATATGCACCATTCTCTGACTGGAAGAAATTAGTTTAACATTGAAACCTATTTTCTGCACATTCCAGCACATAAAATAAAATATTTTGTGTGTTTACACTCACTCTTTCAAATAGATGCAAGTAAAACACAGCAGAAAATAAATAAAGTCAAAGACTCAGCGGTCCTGTTGCTCTATTTTCACCTGTAAAGCAGGACTGTGGTAGGCGGAGGTTTACCCTGGTGCAGGTGTGCCGCGGTCAGTGGAAGAATCCGCGAGTTTCTCTGTGAGTTTCCCATCACGTCGTAGCTACTCGGTGCTTGTTTGGAAGTTTAGGGGTTTTTTTCGCTGTAAAAAGAAGTTTTCTTCCCACGCACAGCGGACACTAATGTTTTTGTCACTTTTTATGGAATCAAACTCAAAGTAAGGTCAGTACTTCCACGCTTTAAACGCTGCACGCTCATACTCTCTCCGCACTCGATATGTGATCCATTGTTGATCTGCACACAGCTGTTGTCACTAACAGCGCACTCGCTTACGTCACTGTCGTGAGACACTCGCAAAAAAAATCACGGTTTTAGTAACGCAGTAACGCAGCGTTCCTACAGGAAAGTAACGGTAATCTAATTACCCTTTTTGCAATAGTAATCCCTTACTTTACTCGTTACCTGAAAAAAGTAATCAGATTACAGTAACGCGTTTTACTGCCCATCTCTGCTAACTGCAGTATAACAGAAATGACCAGACTCCAATCAAATGCCGCAAACCTGAAGTCAGCCAAAAGTTCATGTTGTCATACTTTAGTATACATTTCGTATACAAACGTTTCGTCACTCATCCAAGTGACTTCTTCAGCCTCACTGAAGGAACAATTTAAGACCAATTGTCTGCATGATCAACTCGGTCACCTATAACATCTCCAAGTTTCTGGCTTCGATCCTCAACCCGCTGGTGGGCAGCTCTGAACACCACCTCCAGAACACCCTGTATTGAGAAGGTGAGAGATGTCATGATGGAGGCAGATGAAACCATGGTCTCGTACGACGTTACATCTCTCTTCACTTGCATCCCAGTCACAGAAGCGTTGGAGGTAGTTCGTAAGAGATTACAGGATGACCCCAACCTCAGCAGCAGGACCGCTCTCAGCATCCACCAAGTGTGTTTGAACTGTGTCTTCATTCCACCTACTTCACATACAAGGGTCAGTTCAACAGACAGAAACATGGGTGTGCCATGGGCTCCCCAGTTTCACCCATCGCGGCCAATTTGTACATGGAAGAAGTGGAAAAGAGGGCTTTGCTATCCTACCCTGGAACACCACCAAGTCATTGGTTCAGATAAGTGGATGACACCTGGGTGAAAATCAAATCTCAGGACGTACCACAATTCACGGATCACATTAACTCGGTGGACCGACTCATCAAATTCACCAGGGAGGATATGAAAAGTGGCAGGTTAGCCTTCTTAGACTGTGAGATTTCCATCAGTAATGGAGGACATCTAAAAGTACCGTAAACCTACACATACGGATCAGTATCTAAGGTTTGACTCTCATCATCCACTGGAGCACAAACTGGGCGTCATCAGGACGCTACCACACAGAGCGAACACCATCCCCACTGACACAGCTGCCAGGGAGGCAGAAGAACATCAAGAAGGCCCCGAGTAAATGTGGTTATCCCTGCTGGACTTTTGTCAAAGCTGGGAAGGCTCCTAAAGAAAGCTCCGATCCAGGAGAGAAGGACAACCGCTGCCTAAGAGAAAACCTGTAGTGATCCCGTACGTGTCAGGAGTATCGGATTCATAGATCAGGGAAACCAAACAACCTCTGACTAAGCGGATGGCACAACACAGCAGAGCCACCTCGTCAGGCCAGGACTCTGCAGCCTATTTACACCTACAGGCCAGTGGACACTCGTTCAGTGATGAGGATGTAACATCCTGGACCGGGAGGAACGCTGGTTTGAGGGCGGAGTCAAGGAGGGAAAGACCATCTCTGAATGGAGGAGGGGGCCTGAGGGTACATCTGTCACCATCTTACAATGCTGTGATTGCAGCCATTCCCCAACTCTCTGTGAATGGGACTCATGGCCATTGATCAGTGGTTGTTGATCAATGGTCATTTAATTTGCATATTAATGATGAAGGAACTGACCTCCCAGCCCATTGTTCCTTCACTGGGCTGGTTTCAGTCATTATGCAAATGTACTGTTTATAAGTTTGGGGAAACCTGCAGTCAGCTGAGACTGAAGACGTCAACTGATGATGATGAAACGTTTCTCCCCCTGAAAACATCCAGATGAACAGAATCAACCTTTGGGACTTACTTCCCTGGATGAATGAGCGTGCATCAAGTGCTATGGAGTTAGAGATCTGTGTGATCACAACACTTAAATCTTTGTTTATTTATTAATGCATTTATTGCTTGACTAATACATTACCACAAAATAAACAAAAATCCCCAAATGAATACAAAACAATAAAAAATGAACAGCACAACATGCTAAAATGGGTTTGACCAACTCTAACATACTGAATAAAATAAAATAATTTTTTGAAGCTCATTTTTTAACCTCAACTTGATCGGCTTTAATAATGAAAAGTACCCAAAGCTATTTCTACTACGGCTCTTTGGAAACTGAACTTAATTGCGCTCCTCATCAAGGAGTCCAAAGAACCCAATAAAGACTCCACAGCCCATCAAGTCAAGCAGTGGATTGGTCAGCACTGTTACTAATAACCACTGATGAATATCATAAAGGCCAATAAAAGCTCATGGACAGGCTGCAGTGCTTTCCTATATTTCTCCTCGCCGGTCATGTGGAGACTAATGTGTGCAGCACAGCATCTCAGCCAAGTGCAGATTCACACAGTCCTTCTGCAGCATCCATGACTTAGGATTTATTTATGTATTTGCTGCATTTGCTAAACTGAAACAGGACATGCTTGATCAGCCACTAACATATGAAGCATCAAAATATGAAAAAATATGATGAACTGAGTTCAGAGGATCACATCTGTTAGTACAGACAAAAGTAATACAAAGCAGTTATTTCACCGCTCTGTCCGGGATCAAATGTTTGTTGAATTAGTTTAGAGAAAACGTATCAATCCACAGCCAAATGATTGTTCAGCATCCTTATGGATCAGCTCCAAATCATAAAAAAGCGCCTTGACAAGCCATGTAAAGAAAATAATAACGAATACTGATTTCATTACACTCACTAACCTTCTCTCAAGTAGACACACATGCTTAGCCTTGCAGATGGCTGCAAATATCAGCACAATAAACTGTTAACTGACACACACAACAGTGGAGCTGACTGTGTGCGTTCTTTAAAAAGTGTTTCACAGATTTTAGTCCGAGTTATTTATTGTAGGTCAGAGAAAGCCTACATGCATGTGCCTGTGCAGTACATATGACACCATACATGTAATCCATGACATGGATCAGAGGTGTCCACCAACGAGTTTGTCAAGTAAAAGCAGGATCATTACTGCAGTGTGACCACAGCCAACTATATTTCCTCTCCATCAGAGTTACATGAACCAAACAGAGCTGATGTACATCTGCAGACAGCAGGCATGTTGAAATATTACTGTATCTGGAAGAACCGACAAATTCAGGAAGTATTTAATCAAATAACAAATGATTCACAAATATCAGTCTTTTCTATAAATTGGACATAATCGTTTTTCCAATAAAATTAGAACTCATGAAATCCAACATTTGTACTTTTCCTTGGTCACAGGGACTCTCACATACCTGAATATTATCTCCCCCAAATTCTCAGATGTAGGAGGCTATGGTTAGGGTCAGGGTTTAGTTCACTTCACTTTGTTTTGGATAAGATTAATAACGATCTGAAACAAACTTCCCATCACATTATTAGGCTGAATAACTATCATCAAAATGAAAGTTTTACATCAAATTATTCATTTTTCCAATGTTCCCAGAAGGCTCATCTGTGCTGTTTGCTCATGATGTGGTTCTGTTGGCTTTATCAGGTGGTGGCCTCCAGTTTGAACTGGAGTGGTTTGCAGCAGTGGGGATGAGAATTAGCACCTCCAAATCTGGGGCCATGGTCCACAGCTGGAAAAGGATGGAGTGCTCACTCCAGGTCAGGGACCAGATGTTGCTGCAAACGGAGGCGTTTGTGTACACTGGGTCCTGTTCATGTATGAGAAGGGAAGTGAGAGATGGACAGATGGATCGGGATGGCGTCTGCATGGATGTGGACGCTGTGTACCACTCCATCGTGGTGAGTCGAGACCAGAGCACAAATGTGAAGCTGTCAATTTGCTGCTCGATCTGTGTCCCTCATATGGTTACGAGCTCTGGGTAGTGACCGAAGAATGAGGTAGAGCCGCTGCTCCTCCACGTCAAAAGGAGCCACTAGAGTTGGTTCGGGCATCTGATGACCCCATGGGCTGCTCTTGGGCGAGGTGTTCTGGACATCTCCTACTGATGCCTGCTTACCTACCTCTCCACTAAATTCTTTTTAAAAATGAATTTAAATTAGCCTAATTTGAAATTCAATGTATTGGTTTGAAAGTGATCGTCACTCAATTGAAACTGAATTTTATATTTTGAAAATGAATTAATTTGCTTTGAAACTGTATTTTATCCTTTAAAAATGTGGCTCTTGAATAATTTCAGTTTCACTTCTCACCATTCAGTTTCAGTTCCAAAATTCAGCTTTTTGGGACTTACATCCAGAATAATCGAGCGCAGATTAATAGAACTCAGTCTTACCTGCGGACCGAGAGTGTTACTGACGGGAACCTACAGCATCTTGAGCTGGATTAACACCTCAGAAGTTATTCGTCATGTCGAATGACCAGCAGATAAACTCTCAGGTTGGTAATAAATGTATTACATGTATAAGAAGAAGCGTCATGTTAACATGTGATAGCCGTACAGTAACTTTTATGTTTATTGTAGCTGTTAGCTAAAAACACTAATTTAGCGTAGTTTGTGTTGAATTCAGCTTTGACAAACATGATCGACTGTTTCTAGTAGAATTCCAAAGTTGTCATCTTGGACCCTCTCAGAGCCCTGCATGCTTGCAGAGACCCCTACAGTAGGGAAACATGCAAAATGGTGTCCAAACCTTTGTATTTGAGCTTTATTTATGTCTTACACAGCATCCCAAATCTTTAGCTAATTTAATAACTTTAGCTAAAGTGAATAGTTTGATTCATTAGTTCAGCATTAACAAAGGAAGTAAAATTATCAGCAAGGCACAAGCTACAAAGGACTAACATGACACAGGAAATAACTTAACAGGGAAAAACTGAACACAGACACTTGACAGAAGGACTCGAGTGGGTAGAGAGGAAACAACAACTGACCAAAATACGAGGAAACAAAATTATTAATAACCTCCACAAACACAAACTTCCTCGTCTTCAAGTCTTAAAAGTCCAAACAAAAACAGAAGCTTTAGCAGAAATGTGAAAGGCGTAAAGCTGACAGACAAAAACACAGACCATAACAACCAAAACTCTAATCCAACCAGCAAGTATCAATAATTCAGATCGATTAACTGTCTGATTCAAAGTTTGCATTTGCATGTACGTTTCTGTCCAATAAGTCAGTCATGCGGATAAACTTTTGTAGATATTTATTCATACTTCAACTCTGAAAGTGGGAAAACGTCTGATGAGCCCATATGTTTGACTGTTATCTCTCAGTGTAATCTCTGCTGGATTACAGACGTTTTTCTTTTTACTGTGTCAGAGAATAAAAAGGGACGAGGTCGTTTCTCCCCATTTAAATACTTTAAGTATTTCTATCTCCTTGCTTCATCGTCCATAGTGTTTAATCACAGACATCCTTTAGTTACTGTGTAAAGGTACATGCATGTAAATATGATTTTCTTAAAAGAAGGAGAGATCAGAGCAGAGGAAGACAGAACAAGAGACACACTATAGAAGAGAGTTTAATTATTACTAATCGTTATAAAAAAATGAATTGAATTGATTAAATGAAGCAGGCATGTATAAACACAAAGAGAGTGAAAAGGGGTGTTGTTGCATGGAATGATGCTCTGTGTCCCAAAGATTCAGCGGCTAGCGATTGGACCGTCAGGTCCATGAATGACACTGATGTGGGCCGAGCACCCACAGCAGGCACATCGTTGTCTATTTAGTCTTTTCTCTGACAGACATCTTTCCAAATCTTTTGTTTTTTAGTTTGTTAGCTCTCATTACTTCTGGAACTTTCTGGCTTTTATCTTACCCCCACTTTTCTACCATCTCTCTGTTCTGTAGCATCCTTTATCTAGTCTTTCCTTTCTGTTGGTGTTCCACCGCAGACAGCTGCACAGGTGGGTCTGCCTGCTCCTGCCCGTTTAACCGGCTGCTCGGCCAATGAGGCTTTGAGCCATGAGCTAGCATGAGGCAGACAACATACTCTGTCCCCAGGAAGTATTTATGAGGAAACATCTGCTGAAGTCCACTGAGACACTGGTAAAAGAGGCAACATACGGGGAAGGATGCAGTTCATTAGAGGATCTCATCATCACGCTCTGCTTATTGTCCAGCAAATAAGCGAACAGGAAACCCCACCGAGTCTTCTGGTTTTGATGAAAATGCCAGATTTAAATGGAGTTGTGAAGAATGGCACAGTTTTAGGCTTACATGTGAATGCAAACATCTTGATGCATGCTCAATCATCCAGGTAAGTAAATCTCCAAAAGTTGATTCTGTTCATCTGGATGTTTTCAGTGGGAGAAACGTTTCGTCACTCATCCAAGTGACTTCTCAGTCTCACTGAAGGAACAATTTAAGACCAATTGTCTGCATGATCAACTCGGTCACCTATAACATCTCCAAGTTTCTGGCTTCGATCCTCAACCCGCTGGTGGGCAGCTCTGAACACCACCTCCAGAACACCCTGTATTGAGAAGGTGAGAGATGTCATGATGGAGGCAGATGAAACCATGGTCTCGTACAACGTTACATCTCTCTTCACTTGCATCCCAGTCACAGAAGCGTTGGAGGTAGTTCGTAAGAGATTACAGGATGACCCCAACCTCAGCAGCAGGACCGCTCTCAGCATCCACCAAGTGTGTTTGAACTGTGTCTTCATTCCACCTACTTCACATACAAGGGTCAGTTCAACAGACAGAAACATGGGTGTGCCATGGGCTCCCCAGTTTCACCCATCGCGGCCAATTTGTACATGGAAGAAGTGGAAAAGAGGGCTTTGCTATCCTACCCTGGAACACCACCAAGCCATTGGTTCAGGTCTGTGGATGACACCTGGGTGAAAATCAAATCTCAGGACGTACCACAATTCACGGATCACATTAACTCGGTGGACCGACTCATCAAATTCACCAGGGAGGATATGAAAAGTGGCAGGTTAGCCTTCTTAGACTGTGAGATTTCCTTTTTTTTCCCTTTTTTTTTTTTTTTGCCTGTCCCCTTTGGTTTTTTAGCCGTCAGAATTGTTGTCTGAAGACCAACAAGGAGACCCAATGGATTTATTTTGCCAAATGGATCATCGTGGCATTGCCATATTGGTCCATTTGATCGACCTTTGTTTTTATTATTTATTTTATTTTATTTTCAGTTGTTACAGACGGGACAGACATGAGTGAGAGATAGGAAAGGGAGAAAGAAAGAGGAAGGAAAAGAAAAACAGAAGGGGAGAGGGACAGTGAGAAAGGGAAAAAAAAATCTCCTGGATCACCTGTTATAATAATGGATTGGATTTATATAGCGCTTTTCAAGGCACCCAAAGCGCTTTACAATACCACTATTCATTCACTGTCACATTCATACACTGGTGGAGGCAGCTACAGTTGTAGCCACAGCTGCCCTGGGGCAGACTGACAGAAGCGAGGCTGCCATATCGCGCCATCGGCCCCTCTGGCCATCACCAGTAGGCAAGTAGGGTAAAGTGTCTTGCCCAGGGACACAACGACCAAGACAGAGAGCCCGGGGATCGAACCGGCGACCTTCCGGTTACAGATGGGATTCCCAACCCCCTGAGCCACGGTCGCCTGTTGGGAGAAAAAGAATAGAAAACAAGCAAAAAAAACCCCAAAGCAACATACTAAACATAACACCATCACGTTAATCTAGCTAAGTGTAAACAGAGTAAATACTAAATATTGAATGTTGTTGTGCAGCAAGCAGGACAGACAGCGCACAATGTGCTTTGAAGTAGCAGCCAAGAAAGGTGTAATTTAAGTCTACGAACAGTGAACACCCGTGTGCACACCTGTGTGGATCAGCGCGCTTGGTATTCAAATGGTTTCCACATGTAACGGTCTGCAAGAGGATGTAGAGAGCCATAGCCCTGTCCCCCAGAGCATGAAGCAGGCATGGAGGAGATCCAGGCCCCAGACATCCAGAGGCCCCAGAGTGCGAGAGCCCAAGGAGGACCACCGGAGGGGCATCCATGCCACCCTCATGGGAAGGGCTGAGGATCCCCAGACGAGGCGTCACCCAGTAGCTACCGAGCAGAAGCTAGAGGGGGCTGCACCGGCGTGCCCGCCGGCTCTGCTGGCAGCCAGCTGTGCCAGAGTGAACCGAGCCGCAGGCCCAGAGGCCGGAGGCCCGAGGGCCCCCCGCACCCCGGAGGAGGCCTGACCGAGCAACAGACGCCAGGCCCCGCCAAGTAGCCACCGGGAGTGAGCTGGTACATACCTGAGCGCCCAGCCCCGGACACCAAGAACCACCAATGCACCGACCCCTGAGGGCATCAATCACCAGCAGGGAGTGTGGTGAGGGGAGATAGGCCTTGGAGGGCCTGGGAGTTCCCAGAGAGGTGGAGTCTAAGACCCGACCTGACATATAGACACAGACAAACAGGCACACACAGACACAAACATGCATTCCCACCCCCATGCTCTCATATACAAACACTCAGCACTCACCCAACGTAAGGATTGATATAAATGGACATGTACACACAATCACACTCCCCAAACATACTCTATACCTCGGGTCCAGGTACCCTCGCCCCCAGAGGGGGAAGCAGAACCCAGACCCAAGAGATGTTACCCTTCCCCCCGGGGTGGAGGCAAGCGGACCGTCCCAGGCTCCGGAGCAGCAGGGAGGCCAATCGGACAGCTAACATCTCCTCCCAGACCCCCCGCCCCGATGGCTAGTAGAGAACGGGGGTGTGTGAAGACCCCATACCTCCCTCCTCCCGCTCATGTGTAGTGTTGCTGCGTGTTGTTCTAAAGTGCATTTAAAACAAGGGAGAGCATGGTGCTGCTGCCAGAGAGCAGCAGGTGTTAGCACGGCCCCTCCCGAGAACCCTCAATGTCTACATGGATTTAAAGTTGAGAGGTGGGCACCGGCGCCAGAGGTAGGTTTGAGTACACAGACCGTCCACTGGATGCCGTTAACGTGCCCACCCTCAAGGCCCTATATATATGTGTGTGTTATGAGAGTGTAAGTAATGTGGATGTCTAAGTTATGAGATAAAATTGAGGCACAGGTGGCCAGAAGGGAACAGAGGGGAGGGGATATCTCCCCTGCACCCTGGTGACACACCCGCACCCCAAGGCCCTACCTGTGTGGGTGAGTGTGGTGGAGCGGGAAGAGGGAGGTAGCCGGGGATGAGGAGGAAAAGGAGGGAGGGGTGGATGCCCCTCCCTAGGGCCAGCTCCCCCGCTGACCCCAGTAGGCACCCCCGTCCTCTGGTACCCACCAAGGCAAGGGAGCCCAGGTCCATCCAGACCGGGGCCTACTGCAGCAGCACTGCCAAGCCCCACAGGACCCAGGGCAGCCCACCCTACCCCACCGCAGAGGAAACTGTACCCACCCCAACAGATTTCCATCAGTGTGGAACATCTAAAAGCTGACGTGTACCGTAAACCTACGCATACGGATCAGTATCTAAGGTTTGACTCTCATGATCCACTGGAGCACAAACTGGGCGTCATCAGGACGCTACCACACAGAGCGAACACCATCCCCACAGACACAGCAGCCAGGGAGGCAGAAGAACATCAAGAAGGCCCTGAGTAAATGTGGTTATCCCAGCTTGAAAGGCTCCTAAAGAAAGCGAAGAAACGTTTCTCCCACTGAAAACGCTACGTCCAGATGAACAGGATCAACTTTTGGAGGTGAATGCAAACAGTTACATGCTGAAGGAGAATGTCGAGGGTGAACATAGTGGAGAAAGTTGCAGAAACAACAATGCTGGGAGGAAGTTTAACTTCTAAAGGTAAAGGCTGAGTAAGAGACTGAGAAAAAAGGATGCAGGACACTGGAGGCAGGAAGTGTGCGCTCATCTTCATCAAAGCTTTTATAGACAGTTTTTACATTTAGGTTACGTGTGTTGTGTGTTTGATTGGACTGTTTATGTTTGACCACTGTGAGGCTCAGACACTTGGATAAATGACATAAACATGCTGTACAGGAATCTGCAGATATGTTGGTGCATCTGTACGAAAAGCTGTTCCTCAGAGTGAGAGGCTGTTGTTTCCCAGTCTGCCCAGTGAGTCCCTGCAGCTGCCTGCATTAAAGCATCAACTCAAATGGCCACAATACAGAAATGATTTAAGGCGAACCATGCATAGTGCATACTTTGCTTCATACTGAGATTGGAAATATGCCACTCTCTCTTGCCTAGAAGAACCTCGCCTCACTCGTCTCGGTCAGCAACTGCTTTCAGAGGATTCCCACGAGGCTGCTGGGGAAACAGGGAGGGGTCGCTAAGCTTTGAGGCTGCTTCTGCTGGTGTGTTTATTCCAGAGACTAAGCACTACAAAGCCATCTAAGTGTAAAACAATTAGATCAGCATAAATATGTTCAGTTATACATGCAGAGTTAAGGCTTGGCACTTTGCAACAAGCAGAAAATCCATTGAATTATTCACAATACACAAATATTGGTTAAATCAGATGGAAGGAAGCAAAAACAGCTTCATTATTCTACAGTGGCTGGGAGTGCACCATATGCCTCTGTCCATACTGATCAAACATTTTACACCCTGGTTACTCGTGGGCTTGTGTTAGTGCCCAGGCTCAATTCATAAGTGAAGAAAAACAAACATCTTGTAAGCAGAGAGCTAAAAGCAGCACAGCGATGACTCTCAGTGTCTGCTCGAAGTTTTCAAGCCGAACAAGACGTGAGCTTTTGTTATCATCAGTATTTCCATTGTTCACCATATTGGTGTAATATCCTGCTAATCACACTATGCTGCGCTTTAGTTTGAATGCTTAGAAAGCAGATTTATCCTGAAGTGAACAGAAGGCCAAACCAGAGTGAAGTGAGCAGTGAGGAGCCTCACTGAGGCTGTTGCTTCACACTTTCTGTCTAGTGTGAAACAACTGAATAGCTAACACGCCTGCTCTGATAGGAGATATTATACACTCAGGGTCAAAGAACACGAACACCTAAAACTGAGCACATGCAACCCAGGGCTGCCACACACAGCAATGATCTGCAAGGGTGAGAGAGATGCTGCTGATGTAGCCAGTGATACATGCAGTCTGTCTAATGCTCAGTCCAGGGAAATCATTAAACACCATAACACCAGGATACATGTACATCACTGGATTCTAGGTTTGTATGCAGAAGCCAAGAGGTATCGGGGGACTTGGACAAGACATTTCATGCATGAAATGCTCATCCCATCAATTGTAAAGGGAGAGAAAATCAACCTTGGGAGGATGTGCAAATGAAGGAACGCAAAGATGGAGGGATCGTGCACAAGGGGCTGAAGGAGGAGAGGAGGAGACAAGAGGTAAAGAGTCATGTTTTATAAATGAGCTTATTTTAGAGGCAGGGGTAAAGAAAGAGCAGCTTGTAATTCTCACTTCAGCTTTAAGAGCACAGCACACTGCAGCAAATAGACTGAGCCCGCTCACACTCCTCTGTCACCCCTGCTACTCCCAGCC
>NC_137429.1:30446743-30671743 GCF_964374335.1 Astatotilapia calliptera
CTGGCCTTTGGAACTATTTTGGTTTTCATGTGACGTATGACCCTGAAGGTAAGCGCGTCATGGACTAAAGTAAAACAGTATGTTGGATGTGCCACGCAATGCTCAATTACATGGGTGGGAGCTAGTGTGTTAGCGCAGTTATCTCGTTAACGTGTTGGCCGTCCAGGCCCACGCACGGGGCGATCCGCGGTAGCTCGTTAACGGAGATTTGCCGTGTTGTGGCGTTAATGTCATTTTAACGAGATTAACGCTGACAGCACTAGTGGGAACACAACGAATATGACTGCACATTTACTCCGACATCATCCTAGTGCAAAGACAAGTGGAAGCAGACAACAAGCATGCATGCTACAAACTTTACCCGAGTCATTTAGACAGCCATTAGCACAGGATTCTCCTTATGGGGACCTGATATGTTTAATATGCTGCTGAGAATATAGCCCAGAAGAAGCGGATAGTAGAGCTTTTATTTTGAAAGAGACATTTCTCTGTAATAAACTCTCTTTTCCAAAGATGAGGGATTTCTCCATCAGATAGATTTATTTTTTTATTACTTTGTTGTTTCAGCAACATTAAATTTAAAAACTGTACTTTTGAGTTAAAATATATATTTATAATTTTAATAAATGACAAATTAAAAAACCATGAACATTTTTTTGTATCGAAAGAATATCGAACCGTGAATTTTGTGTATCGTTGCACCCCTACCCGTCATATATAACAGAGCAGCTGTGTAGTGGTTTGTGGGTTTCCCTCAGGTCCCCAGAATCCTGTGTCTTAGGCTAACTGCTGATCCTAAACTATCCATGGATGGGAGGCGGACAGAGTGCTTACAGTGTGCCCACCAAAGCACCGTATGTGTGGTTAGATGTGGCCTGTAGTGTAAAGTGCTGTGAGTGGTCAGTTAGATCAGAAATGTGCTGTATCACAGGCCCGTCTGTGCCAGCTGCTCCCTCTCATTGTTTTTGTTGTCTGCATGAAATGCTATTTTTAATTCCACACATCAGTAGATGAGATGTGACGTTTTCAGTGGGACAAACATTTACAATAATATGAAGAAAATGACTTGATCATTAATATTCAGATTAATCACTTTAAGCACCAACACACTGACCTCACAGTGTTCAGCAGTTTCAGTCATTGTACAGTTTATAAGGTTGCAAACCTGCAGTCAGCTGAGACTGAAGGCGTCACCTGGATGATGATGAAATGTTTCTCTGTCCACATGAACAGAATCAACCTTTTGGGATTTCCTTACCTGATAATTGAGCATGCACTGACACATTTGTTGATTTCACACTCTCGTCCAGCCTTTCTAGTCCCTTCCTCAGTTTTCTTCGTCTAGATGTTTTCCACCAAACTTCTCGGTGTTGTCATCGTTTGTCATGCAGGTAAAGATTAAAGTGCTCTCTGTCCAGGGTTCAAGTGTTCACTGGCCTACATTCTTTCTCATCCTGCACTATCTGCCAGGATTCTGGCACGCAGGGCCCACCCCATATGCCACCCTGCAGCGTGGCCTCGATCGGTCTGGACTGGTCTGGCCTTAATGGGAAGGACTGGACCAGCTTGGTCCAGGTGGATGTGGGCCATTTCTCTCCTCTGTCCAAAGGAAAAAGAGCCACCGGGGGAATCTTTATGTAATAATCATTCACTGGGTGACATGATATATCTGTAATTACCAGGAATGGCTTGCAGAAAGAAGACATATCATATTCCACATGGCAGCCACCGGTAATTAGCTGCAATTAGGCACTGGCTGCATGCAGGGAAATGTAAAGCACTGCTGATTGTTATTATGCTGCTCTAAATGAAATGAACACACTGACAAATAATGAATTCTACTTCTTACTTAATAATAAGAATACTGCTGCTTAGTGTTTGTGCAGCCACACCTGTCTGACTGCATGCTTTGTAATCACTGATTAACAATGACCACATTAAGAGTCGCTCATCTTTCACATGAATACATGCATATACTCACCTGCTTTGTTAAACGCATTAAATAAACAAAGCCAACTGAATGACGGGAACATTTTTTTGACTCTCTGCTGCAAAGCAGAAAAACTGGGTTATTTCATGATTTCAGAGTGGAAGCAAAATGAACTGCATGTGACAAAGAACACGCATGTCAAAGACAGTTATTGCGGTAAAATGATACACCCAGGATATCAAAACATCCTGTTGTTCTCTATAACAGTCACACTGTAAGAATCCAAAATCAAACCAAACACATCTTCCTGACTTCAGGATAACGACCGCATCAGCCTGGAGCGCTCACGGGAATTAGAATAAGGAGACGGTTGGTTTGAGGCCTGTCACACAGCTTTTTAGGTTTTATGTCTTGTCTCAACATTAGAAAGAAAGCATGAAACAGTGTGTGTGCGTGCGTGTCTGTGCTCTGTGTGTGTGTGTGTGTGTCTGTGCTCTGTGCGTGTGTGTGTGTGTGTGTGTGTGTGTCTGTGCTCTGTGTGTGTGTGTGTGTGTGTGTGTCTGTGCTCTGTGTGTCTGTGCTCTGTGTGTGTGTGTGTGTGTGTGTGTGTGTGTGTGTGTGTGTCTGTGCTCTGTGCTCTGTGTGTGTGTGTGTGTGTGTGTGTGTGTGTGTGTGTGTGTGTGTGTGTGTGTGTGTGTGTGTCAGGATGGGAACCCGAGAGAAAGGTGATGAGAGGTCAGCCTGGTCCGACTCTCCTCTGTTGTATGTGCACAGGCAGTGATGTGGACAGCTAATCAATACTACACTTAGAGCCTCATAACTGGCCTGCTCAGGAACTTTCCCCCATCTTTGAGTGATGTCATCACCACTCCCTCATCAGAGGGAGAAAAAGCAGAAGAGCGCTGAAGGGAGTGTGAGATGTTATGGTCACTGAGCAAAAAAAACCAACAGATGATGCCTTGAGATAAAAGTTTCTTATTTTATTTTCAAAATGAGAACAAAAAGAAGGACACGACATGGATACAGACAGACAAAGAGGGTTAGCGAAACACGGCCCTGTCACAAATTATTTTCATTTCAAAATAGGCTTTTCTTGAAATGGTGCATTTGATTTGTTTTCCGTGTTCTATTATGAATAAATTATGTGTATATGAGATTTACAAATCCTTTTTAATAATAATTACATGTGATTTAAGATTTGTAAGGTAAACCTCACTTACAAACCCTTAAATGTGCACCAGGAGTTTAGAGACAATTTTCAAGCTGACAGCTTCACACCGATCCACAAATGAAAGACGTATTTAAGTCCCAGTGTAAAGCTGGGACATTCCTCTGTATCCCTACAGTTTTGTTTGTTTGTTTTTCAGTAAAACGGACATTTCTGTATGTATCTGTCAGAACAGCTCATCGCCTCTACGAGGAAACAGATTTAGCAGTTAAAGACACAATAGACTTCTGGGGAAAGTCAGTCAGGGAACCTCTGTTGTAAATCACTATGGACCATCCTGTGCAGTTTATGCTGATTACTCTCTGTGTATTGTGAATATAGATTTCACTAGCTGGGCCCACGTCCTCATTTTAGGTTTGGCAGCATTTAAGTAGGTAAAGCTAAATGCTTGGACATGAATTGAGCTGCGGTTTGGGGAAGGCCTCGAAAGGGACTGGCGATGGCTCCCGGGCCTGGCAGATCCCCAAAGAAGGCATCCCCTAGAAGCAGTAATAACTGTGCGATACAAAGGTCGAAGACGTCAGCGGAATAATTTGATTTTCGATTCGACTTGTTTATACAGCACCGAGCCACAGTGACAGACGCCTCAAGACCCTGCAATGATGTCTAGAGGAAAACCCAACAATCATATGACCCCCCTATGAGCAAGCACTTTGGCAACAGTGGGAAGGAAAAACTCCCTTTTAACAGGAAGAAACCTCGGGCAGAACCAGGCTCAGGGAGGGGCGGGGCCATCTGCTGAGACCGGTTGGGGAGAGAGAAGGAGAAGAGGACGAAGACGAGCGCAGGGAGAGCGAACCTCGCTCCGTGGTGTGGAGTGGATGAGCTCAGACAATTAGGAAGGAATGGCAGGAGAAGAGATCAAAGGAAGTTGCAAACAACGGAAATCTTAATAGATGAAAGAGGGGAACCCTCGATCGGGTAGCGACATGGCTCGACTTTGAGCTGAAGCTCTGACAGAGAGGAATGCTGAATTTGAGATTTGAAGTAGGGCATGGCGGCTTGAAAAGCTTGTGAGCTTGTCTTTGAGTAGAAGATGGAGAGGGGGTGCTTAGCTGGTTAATTACTTCAGATAAGGTAACAATAACGACTTAGCTGATTTCTGAATGAACAGAAGAACAGCAGCCACTTGGGAAGAGTTGATGAATTGAAAGACTGATTAGAGGAAAATAATCTGTATAATAATAGCCCCCAAAATTGTCTGAGAGCAGAGTGCGAGTCCACTGGACTTCGTGGGAGATGATAAGGCATTTAGATGCAGTCAGAACCGTGAGTCGACTTAGAGAGCGGTCTCGAATGATTATGTCGAGGGTGGATGCCTGATGATGCTGGTGAAAGCACGTGAGAAGTGAAGGGACCCCATGAAGAATTATGCGCATGGCGCATTTTGGTTGTCTTAAAGTGAGCGATAGAGGACAGAACCCGGCATCCCGGTGCCACAAAGGTTAACCTTTGCTTTGTGAAGGCAGGAAAGATGGCAGCAAAACTGGGATGTACCGGAATGATTTGCTGCTACACCTTGTGGAAGACAGGACAAAATGGAGAAACTGTCATCATGGAGAGAGGAATTTTTTTTTTTTTTTTTTGTGCAAGTGGTTGATGGCAGAAGCTGCTAATTCGGTACCAGAAGGGTGAGCTGCTTAGGGAACTGACCCTTGCAACTCGGGGCAAAGAGCTTTTTCTGCATTGCAAATAGGGAATAGAGACACGGAACCTGCCATTTTGGTGTTGATAGGAACGTCTGCTGCTTAGCATGTGAGGGCTAGATGCAGAGAAGCTGGCATCGTGGCGGTAGAAGGATTCACTGCTGCATTGCTGTGATAAATGCATAGAAACTGGCAACTCTATATTAGAAAGCATGCTGCTGCATTTGCGAATGAGGGATAAAGAAGAACCAGGCATCTCGGTGCCAAGCTTGATATTGCATTCGTAAAGGAGGGACAGAGGAAGAGAAGCTGGCATCCCGGTGTCAGTGCTTGCTACTGCATTTGCGTAGTGGCATAGAGGAAGAGAACCTGGCATCGCCGTGCCCAAAGCATTCTGCTGCATTTGCAAATGAGGGATAAAGACAGAACCTTAACTTATGCAGAGAAACTGACAACATGGTGGAAGAAGTTTGCTGCTGCGCTTACGAATGATGGATATAGAAGGAACCAGCTAGAAGGATTCTCTGCTGCTTTAGCCATGATGGATGGACGGGAACTGGCAACTCAGGGGTAAGAAGCTTGTCACTGCGGTTTGCACATGGCAGATATAGCAAGAACCCGACACCACTGTGCTAGAAGGGTTTGCCGCTGCTTGAAACCCAGTGCCTTTTTTTTATTAATTAATTTTGTCTATGCAGAGAACTGCCAACCGGGTGGTAGAAAAGCTGCTGCTTTTGCGAATGAGGGATAAAGGAACCTGGCAACCCGGTGCCGAGGTTTGCTGCAGAGGTTAGCTGAGAAGGGACGAGAGGCTCGGAACCTGGCAACTCGGTGCCGAGATTTGGTGCAGGAATTTGGGAAGAAGGGATGAGTGGTTGAGAGCCTGGCAACTCAGTGCCGATGTTTGCTGCAGAGTTTAGCTAAGGAGGGAAGAGGCAGGGAACCTGCACATCTCTGTTGCTTGTGGGGCTCGCACACAAGAATTTCACTCGCATGTGCTGTGCCAGTGTGCCTGCACATGTGATGTGACAATAAAAGTGATTTGATTTGATTTGACCTGCCATCTCGGTGCTGAAGCATGCTGCATTTGCTATGGAGGGATGGAGTACTGACAACTCTGTGCCTTTTTTTTTCTTTCTCTTAACTATGCTGAGAAACAGGCAACCCGATGGTCGAAAAGCTTGTTGCTGCTTTTGCGAATGAGGGAGGCAGGAACCTGGCAACCCTGTGCCGAGGTTAAATGCAGAATTTGCGAAGGGGTTGATGAGTGGCTGAGCACCTGGTAACCCGGTACCGACGTTTGCTGCAGAGTTTGAGAGGGATGGGTGGGTGGCTGGGAACCTGGCAACCCGGTGCCAAGGTTTGCTGCAGAATTTAGCTTAGGAGGCGTGGGAGGCTGGGAACCTGGCAACCCGGTGCCGACGTTTGCTGTGGAGTTTAGCAGATGAGAGATTGGGCACCTGGCAACTCGGTGCCGAGGTTTGCCGCGGAGTTTAGCAGCGGTGGGATGAGTGGCAGAGAACCTGGCAACTCGTTGCCGAGGTTTGCCGTGGAGTTTAACAGATGAGAGGTTGGGAACCTGGCAACTCTGTGCTGAAGCATACTGCATATTTTTTTTTGTGTGTGTGTCATCTTTGCTGAGAAACTGGCAGTTCGGTGGTAGGAAGCTTGCTGCTGCGTTTGTGAATGGCGGACAGGGAAGAACCGGGGTTCTAGGTGCCAACTTCCTTAAGCCTTTAGTGAAAGGAGGGAAGGAAACAACACGACGATGGAGAACAGTAGACAGTATGGAGCTAGCGACAGATTTCCAGCTTGCATTCCTACCTGGTGCTCGCGGGTGGGTGGAGCTACGAAGTACGCTGTAGCTTTTGCTGTTGGAGCTGCGATTTGTTTGGAAGCGTGGGTTCGGCACTGACAGCCGTCTGCTTTTCGGCTAACTTGCCTGGACTGAGACCCATTTCGGAGCAACGTGAGAGGAGCTGTGAGTTCTGCAGGCGGGCGACCCCGCTGGTTTTTGCTGAAGTGGCGGGCGGCAGGAGTTATGTCATGACTGGATTCAGTGCAGATGAGACGACTGGATGGATGGGTTAGCAGACCGCATGTGGCAAGAAAACTGCTAGGAGGTCGTCAGCATTCGGTTCTTTGGAAGCGCTGCAGTGATGTTTGGTGTGTTTCTGGGATTGCCGGAGGAAGCGATGGATGCAGAGCTTGAGTAGTTGTTCGTCTGACGCGCTGACGGACGAGAGGGCGATTTTAGCGAATGGAAGAGTGAGTAAAATTACTTTACTCTTGAGAGATGAGCTGTGTTTAAAGGTATTCACCGAGAATGGACCCTCGGCGAATCACGTAAATGAGAATGACGCACGTAAATGAGAATGAACAGCTTGTGGAACTGGGGGAACCTATATAGATGACAACCGGAAAGAGCGTGTTTCCTGCTCCTGAAATTCTGATACACAATCTCCAAATAATCCAGGTAACGTGGAACTTGTCATGTTACTTCTCACCATTCTCTGGTAATAGCAGACTAAGATCGTTAAAAACTTCAGGATGTAGAAGCAGTTTTTTAAAACCATATACAGGGAGTGCAGAATTATTAGGCAAGTTGTATTTTTGAGGAATAATTTATTGCTTCTCCTTGAATCGCTACCTTATCGTGGTGGAGGGGTTTGTGTGTCCCAGGGATCCCAGGGGCTATGTTGTCTGGGGGCTTTTGCCCCCTGGTAGGGTCTCCCATGGCAAATTGGCCCTGGGTGAGGGACCAGACAAAGAGCGATTCATAAGACCCTTATGAAAAGGACACCGAGGGAACAGTTTACCCTGCCCGGGATAGGGTTACCGGGGCCCCGCCCTGGAGCCAGGCCTGGGGACGGTGCCCGAGGGCGAGCGTCTGGTGGCCGGGCCTTAGTCCATGGGGCCCGGCCGGGCACAGCCCGAAGAGGAGACATGGGCCCATCCTCCCGCAGGCCCACCACCCGCAGGAGGCGCCATAGGGGTCGGGTGCATTGTGTGCCGGGTGGCGGCCAGGAGCGGAGGCCCTGGCGGACTGACCCCCGGCTGCCAAGACTGGCAATAGGGACATGGAATGTCACCTCTCTGGTGGGGAAGGAGCCTGAGTTAGTGCGTGAGGTTGAGAGATACCGGCTAGATATAGTCGGGCTCACCTCTACACATGGCTTGGGCTCTGGAACCAGTCTCCTGGAGAGGGGCTGGACTCTGTCTCAGTCTGGAGTTGCCCCTGGTGAGAGGCGGCGGGCTGGGGTGGGTATCCTAATATCCCCTCGGCTTGCTGCCGGTACGTTGGGGTTTTTCCCGGTGGACGAGAGGGTTTGTTCCCTGCGCCTTAGGGTCGGGGAACAGGTCCTGACTGTCATCTGCGCTTATGCGCCGAGTGGCAGCTCAGAGTACCCAGCCTTCTTAGAGTCCCTGGGGGGGGGGGGGGGGGGGGGGGGTGCTGGAGGGTGCTCCACCTGGAGACTCTGTTGTCCTGCTGGGAGACTTCAATGCTCACGTGGGTAACGACAGCGAGACCTGGAGGGGCGTGATTGGGAGGAACGGCCTCCCTGATCTGAACCCGAGCGGTGCTCTGTTATTGGACTTCTGTGCTAACCACAGTTTGGCCATAACGAACACCCTGTTCGAACATAAGAGTGTCCATAAGTGCACGTGGCACCAGGACGCTCTAGGCCGTAGGTTGATGATCGATTTTGTAATCGTATCAGCAGACCTGCGACCATATGTTCTGGACACTCGGGTAAAGAGAGGGGCTGAGCTGTCAACTGATCACCACCTGGTGGTGAGTTGGATCAGGTGGCGGGGGAGGACGCTGGACAGACCTGGTGCACCTAAACGCGTAGTGAGGGTGTGCTGGGAACGTCTAGCAGAGGCCCCAGTCCGCGAGATCTTCAACGCACACCTCCGGCAGAGCTTCGACAGCATTCCGAGGGAGACTGGGGACATTGAGTCCGAATGGACCATGTTCAGAGTCTCCATTGCCGAAGCTGCTGCATTGAGCTGCGGCCGCAAGGTGGTTGGTTGGGTGCCTGCTGTGGTGGTAATCCCCGAACCAAATGGTGGACACCAGAGGTGAAGGGAGCCACCAGGCTGAAGAAGGAGTCCTATCGGGCTTGGTTAGCCTGTGGGACTCCGGAGGCAGCCGACAGGTATCGACAGGCCAAGCGGAATGCGGCTCGGGCAGTGGCTGAAGCAAAAACTCGGGTGTGGGAGGAGTTCGGAGAGGCCATGGAAAAAGACTTTCGGACTGCCTCGAAGAGATTCTGGCAAACCGTCAGACGTCTCAGGAGGGGAAAGCGGTGCTCTACCTGCACTGTGTATAGTGCTGGTGGAGCGCTGCTGACGTCGACTGAGAAAATTGTCAGGCGGTGGAAGGAATACTTCGAGGACCTCCTTAATCCCACTGACACGTCTTCCGAGGAGGAAGCAGAGTCTGGGGATGAGGGGAATGACCCTCCAATTTCTGGGGGCGAGGTCACTGAGGCAGTTAAACAACTCCTTGGTGGCAGAGCCCCTGGTGTTGATGAGGTCCGCCCCGAGTTCCTGAAGGCTCTGGACGTTGTAGGGCTGTCCTGGTTGACACGCCTCTGCAATGTTGCGTGGAGATCAGGGGCAGTACCTGTGAACTGGCAGACCGGGGTGGTGGTCCCCATCTTTAAGAAAGGGGACCGGAGGGTGTGTTCCAACTACAGGGGGATCACACTCCTCAGCCTCCCTGGGAAAGTCTATGCCAGGGTGCTGGAAAGGAGAGTTTGTCCGCTAGTTGAACCTCGGATACAGGAGGAACAATGCGGTTTTCGTCCTGGTCGCGGAACACTGGACCAGCTCTTTATCCTCTCCAGGATACTTGAGGGTGCATGGGAGTTTGCCCAACCAGTCTACATGTGTTTTGTGGACTTGGAGAAGGCATTCGACCGTGTCCCTCGGGGTGTCCTGTGGGAGGTGTTGCGGGAATATGGGGTGTCTGGCCCATTGCTACGGGCCATTCGATCCCTATACAACCGTTGCAAGAGCTTGGTTCGCATTGCCGGCAATAAGTCGGACTCGTTCCCGGTGGGTGATAGGCTTCGCCAGGGCTGCCCTTTGTCTCCAGTTCTGTTCATAATTTTTATGGACAGGATTTCTAGGCGCAGCCAAGTGGCGGAGGGCTTTCGCTTTGGTGGCCTCAGAATCTCATCTCTGATTTTTGCAGATGATGTGGTTCTGTTGGCTTCATCGGGTGAAGGCCTCCAGCTCGCACTGGAACGGTTCGCAGCCGAGTGTGAAGCAGCGGGAATGAGGATCAGCACCTCCGAATCTGAGGCCATGGTTCTCAGCCGGAAAAGGGTGGAGTGCCCACTCCGGGTCGGGGATGAGTTCCTGCCACAAGTGGAGGAGTTCAAGTATCTCGGGGTCTTGTTCGCGAGTGATGGGAGAAGGGAGCCGGAGATCGACAGACGGATTGGGGCTGCAGCTGCAGTAATGCGGAAGCTGCACCGGTCCGTCGTGGTGAAGAGGGAGCTGAGTGTAAAAGCGAAGCTCTCAATTTACCGGTCGATCTACGTCCCTACCCTCACCTATGGCCACGAGCTGTGGGCAGTGACCGAAAGAACGAGATCGCGGATACAAGCGGCAGAAATGAGCTTCCTCCGAAGGGTGGCTGGCCTCTCTCTTAGAGATAGGGTGAGAAGTTCGGCCATCCGGGAGGGGCTCAGAGTAGAGCAGCTGCTGCTCCACATCGAAAGGAGCCAGCTGAGGTGGTTCGGGCATCTGACAAGGATGCCCCCTGGGCGCCTCCTGGGTGAGGTGTTCCAGGCATGTCCCACCGGGAGGAGGCCCCGGGGCAGACCCAGGACACGCTGGAGAGATTATATCTCTCGGCTGGCCTGGGAACGCCTTGGTGTTCCCCCGGATAAGCTGGAGGAGGTGGCTGGGGAGAGGGAGGTCTGGGCCTCTTTGCTTAGGCTGCTGCCCCCGCGACCCGGCCCCGGACAAAGCGGATGAAGATGGATGGATGGATGGACTTTTATTATTGAACAACAACCATGTTCTCAATGAACCCAAAAAACTCAGAAAAACTCAAAGCTGAATGTTTTTGGAAGTAGTTTTTAGTTTGTTTTTAGTTTTAGCTATTTTAGGGGGATATCTGTGTGTGCAGGTGACTATTACTGTGCATAATTATTAGGCAACTTAACAAAAAACAAATATATACCGATTTCAATTATTTATTTTTACCCGTGAAACCGATATAACATCTCCACATTCACAAATATACATTTCTGACATTCAAAAACAAAACAAAAACAAATCAGCGACCAATATAGCCACCTTTCTTTGCAAGGACACTCAAAAGCCTGCCATCCATGGATTCTGTCAGTGTTTTGATCTGTTCACCATCAACATTGCGTGCAGCAGCAACCACAGCCTCCCAGACACTGTTCAGAGAGGTGTACTGTTTTCCCTCCTTGTAAATCTCACATTTGATGATGGACCACAGGTTCTCAATGGGGACCAGATCAGGTGAACAAGGAGGCCATGTCATTAGTTTTTCTTCTTTTATACCCTTTCTTGCCAGCCACGCTGTGGAGTACTTGGACGCGTGTGATGGAGCATTGTCCTGCATGGAAATCATGTTTTTCTTGAAGGATGCAGACTTCTTCCTGTACCACTGCTTGAAGAAGGTGTCTTCCAGAAACTGGCAGTAGGACTGGGAGTTGAGCTTGACTCCATCCTCAACCTGAAAAGGCCCCACAAGCTCATCTTTGATGATACCAGCCCAAACCAGTACTCCACCTCCACCTTGCTGGCGTATGAGTCGGACTGGAGCTCTCTGCCCTTTCCCAATCCAGCCACGGGCCCATCCATCTGGCCCATCAAGACTCACTCTCATTTCATCAGGCCATAAAACCTTAGAAAAACCAGTCTTGAGATATTTCTTGGCCCAGTCTTGACGTTTCAGCTTGTGTGTCTTGTTCAGTGGTGGTCGTCTTTCAGCCTTTCTTACCTTGGCCATGTCTCTGAGTATTGCACACCTTGTGCTTTTGGGCACTCCAGTGATGTTGCAGCTCTGAAATATGGCCAAACTGGTGGCAAGTGGCATCTTGGCAGCTGCACGCTTGACTTTTCTCAGTTCATGGGCAGTTATTTTGCGCCTTGGTTTTTCCACACGCTTCTTGCGACCCTGTTGACTATTTTGAATGAAACGCTTGATTGTTCGATGATCACGCTTCAGAAGCTTTGCAATTTTGAGACTGCTGCATCCCTCTGCAAGATATCTCACTACTTTTGACTTTTCTGAGCCTGTCAAGTCCTTCTTTTGACCCATTTTGCCAAAGGAAAGGACGTTGCCTAATAATTATGCACACCTGATATAGGGTGTTGATGTCATTAGACCACACCCCTTCTCATTACAGAGATGCACATCACCTAATATGCTTAATTGGTAGTAGGCTTTCGAGCCTATACAGCTTGGAGTAAGACAACATGCATGAAGAGGATGATGTGGACAAAATACTCATTTGCCTAATAATTCTGCACTCCCTGTATTAACTTTTACAGGCCACTGTGTAATTTAATTTAATATTTTATCTGTTAAATCTATGCTTCTGGCAGAGCAGTGATGAGCTGATCTGTTTATTTAGAAAATGAAACATCTACTTTAAAAAAAAAAAAAAAATGAAGGTACACAGAGGAAGCTCAGATGTCCCAGTCTCAAACTGGGACTTGAATACATCTTACATTTGCAGGTGAAATTTGTCTCAAAAGCCCACGTGGGCGTGCGATGTTATCTGTATCAGGAGATTAGTGCACGTTTAAGATTTTGTACGTGAGCAGAGGGATGTTTTCAGCTTTAGACGTTTGTGTTCACAGGAAAGTTTTGGAAGAGAAAATGATCCGACTCGTCAAGCTGGACTTTGTGTGTCAGTATTTATTCAGGTTAGCATGCACACATTTGTGAAACTGTTCTACGAGCACGTGCTCCAGTCTACAAGCAGTCCTCAAAAACACACACATCACTGCACACATTTGTGTGAGCATTTGTTTTTGCTTGAGTATCATGTCGTACACATTTGTAACACTTTCTCTGCATGAACTTTAACTTAAACAGAGGGAAACGTCTTTGTTTTAAACAATCATGAGTACAGTGTTCACAGAGCTTTAGTCTTCAGCTGCTCTGTGTTTCTCTTTGTGTCTTCAGCCCTTATATGAAGCCAGACTCTGCTCTTAATTACATTTCAGTATTGTTCTGTTCCCAGGAGATATAATCTCTCCAGCGTGTCCGTGGTCTGCCCACTCTACTAATACACTCGCAAATATTTAACTTGTAACATAATCTGTGTATCTACAAAGGTTCATCTAAATACGCTGGTAATCATTATGGTTTAGTAATGCTTTATAAACAATTAATGAACTATTAACTACCACCTTACTAATGCTTAAAAGTGTGCAGCTAGAAAACAACTGTGAAACCCACTAAATGACTAGATATGAATGAAAAGTAGGAAATAATAAAAGCTCAAACTTGCTGCCGACACTCAGTGGCAGCATAGCAGAGATTTCTGCAGTCTCAATGCTCGTGCTGCTCCTCGCCTTCTGAGTTATTCCTCCTCTTACTTCATCGTTGCTCAACTGTGTCACTATGGCAACCCCACTTGCCTGCAGGATATTTACCTTACTAGCTTTATGTTGCAATGAGATAAAAAGAGTGAACATTAATTACCAAAGTATAGAGGAGTGTGTCTGTCAGTCTTCAATATAGGATCATTTCACACGACTCTAACATGAGTCCTTCCTCACAGAGACCAGTAACACAGAGGTGTCACTTCAAAGTATTATTTTAACAGGAGCTCATATCTCTCTGTGCACTCTTGATAATAAAAAAATCTATTAACCTAGATCTATTTATCTATATATGTAGATCTATGTACATGTGTGTGGCTGCTTTGATGCCAAGATCTGCCCCGCCATTTTTTATAGATTCAACAACTGTTGTGTTTTTGGATGTACTAAGTTATGTGTAGACAAAACATTGGTTAATCCGTTCATTGTGCCTTTATCATGCTATTTCAAACATCAGTTAACAAAGATGTAAAAAGCAAATCCACAGAAAGCGATCAGCAAGGACCGAAAAGAGTGAAAAAGCAGCTCATGTCCAAAGAAAATCTTTAAGAGTGATCAAGCCCACATGAAATGAAAAGACTTAAGACTTTTGCACAGTATTGTACAGCGAGGCGTCTCCTGTCAGTGAATAGTATAAGTGTTACTGTTCCCTTTTCCTCTGTTGCCTCTTGCTTCGGTCTGGCAGGGTGATAAAAGCACCCATCCAGAGCTGAGCTCACCTGCTGATAAATCACCTCTCACTCTGCACCAACACTTTCATCTGAAGCACGATATGTGGCACCGCGCACTGTTTGTCACCCTGTTATAACAGTAACAGCTGCCGTTACATGGTGTAGCACCCACAATCAAGATGGCTGCCGTAGCATGGGGAAACAGGAAGTGGGAGGGTGAGGAAGGCTTACAGTACAGGAGACAACAGCTGGGTGACAGTCACAAACGAGTAAACAAAGGCTGCACGACTGAGCCATTTATTATAGCATAAGTAGGCATTGTTGTTATTGTTGTCGACTGAGAAAAGAGGACGGAGGCGAGTGTGTGTGTGCGCGTGTGTGTGTTTGTATGTGCGTGTGTGTGCAGGATTTTTCAAAAACAAAGTGAAAAGAGGAAAATTTAAAGACAACCACCTCAGCTAGTGGTAGACTTCAAAATCAATTATCGAGCAATCCCTGCTGCGACAAGTGCCTCAAACACTGACACACATAAAGTACACACACACACACACACACACACACACACACACACACACACACACACACACACACACACACACACACACACACACACATTGATTTAGTGCCTCCTTCAAGAAACAGGCAGAAAGGGAGAGGAAGAGGAAATACATCACTCGACCCTGCGCTGCTTTCTTCTTCTCTCTGTCTTGTTAAATGTGATGGCTGTGCGAGCTTGTATTTTATCTGGAAGTGGAGAAACATTATGAGCTGAAAGCTGGAGCGGCTCAGTGAATGCAGAGCAAACACTGCAATCAGCTCACAGCAGCTAAAGGGAGAGAACGCCATGTGTTAGCAAAGATGTCTTATATCTAAAACAACACAAAGAGAACAGATCATTTCCTGCCCCGTGTCTGTGTGTGTGCGCGCGTGTGTGCATGCATGTGTATGTGTGTGTGCGCACGTGCGCTGCGGTTCTACAGCAGAAATGGGTAAGACTGCTGCATTGCGTTGCAGGTCCGACACAGCTGATGGAGGTTAAGCTGATGCTGGTGGTTCCACCAGATGCACCTCAGTCTTTGATTAGGATGCTAAAAATAACTTTGAGGTTATTTTTTGGTAACAAGGTGAGGAGGGCAGAAAGGCAGAGATGCAGAACATCAGCAACAGTGACACGCTTGAAAAACAACAGACACAATGTTACTGGTTTAGGTTGTGAGTGACTCTTTATTTATGCTTTATGCTGGTCTGGTCTGTGAGTTGTTCTGTAGGAGTTTGTTCTCAGTGTTGTTTGGGTTTGACTTCAGTTACTCTGAGTATTTTTACTGTTGTTCTCTGTGTCCCTGTGATTGTGTTGATTGTGCGTTCATTGTGTCTACTTTCAGCCATCAGTGTATATACATGCAGTCCTGTCATTCCTGTGTTCAGTGTCTCGGCGTGTGTGTTTTTGGTACTTTTGGTTTATGGATTTATGCTTCTGTTATAATTAAAGACTTTCTTTGTGTGAATCCTGCCTATGCCGTGCTCCCTCGCTATATCGTGATTCACCCTTCACGGCCGCGCTGTTTCGCCGATGTTTTTTTTGGTGAAATTTTTCATGTTTTTTTTATTTTTTTATTACAGCACATTGTGTTCTGCGTCCTGATTGGCTGTAGACCATAGTCAATCAGTCTCGTGCCGTGTCTCCTGTACAGCACAGAGTGCGTTCAGCTTGTCAAATTGACTTAAATCTTCTATCCCAGCAGTGTGACTCTGCTGCACTGTATGTTTGTACGTTTTCTCCCCAACAAACACAACAATGTCGATGAAACGTCGTCACCTGCGCGTCTTTGGTTTCATCCTATAATACTGGACTGATTGTTCTAGGTTTGAACTCTGAGAGTTTAAACAAGAGAGAAACGTGTGCAGATGTTCATGCCTGTCTGAGTGTTTAAAGTGTGCAGTGAGGGGTTTTACAGCCTTCAAACATCGACAATATTGTAACAAATAAAGTTGGCTGCTTCGCAGATTTCACCTATCGCGGGTTATTTTTAGAACGTACATACCGTATTTTGTATGGTGTCACAGCTGAGATGACGATTGGCACATATCAAATATTATTTGTATGTTATGTGAAAAAGAGAGTCAATTCTATCATTTTATGTATTGACATAAAAATTTAATGAGCTGGTTCTCATTACCAGGTTCTGTTTGAAACAGCCACAGATGAACAACCAAAGGTCACCATGTCATTATGGATTTAACAGAAACGAAGCCAAAATTCAGAAGCAGTTTGTGAAAAACTAAAAACTCTGTGTTGAAGGATCAAGTGCTCGAAAAACTACCTCCAACCTCCTTTCTGCTCACTTTTTCTTTGACCTCCATGAAAAAATCACGACGTCTGAGTGCTCCCCAGCAATGTGATGGAAGATGTTTGTTTTGAAACCACAATGTCCTGAAGTCACTACATTACACATGTCTTCCTTCAGCCCACATGTTCTTTCTGTGTTGCTTAATGTTTAATGACATTAATAATAGTTCTAAAGGTTTTAAATACAGTGACATAACTGAGACAAAATAAGTTGTGGTAAATCCTGAAAACACAACGGAGCAGCTTGAAAATGATTTTCTTACATCAGCACAGTATTCACAGTTCACGGGAGGGTTTGACATGTTTAACATGCCACTGTCACCGAACGCTCTGACTTAGAAACCTTGATAAGCGATCAACTATTCACCCAAACTCGTGGTGTTTGAACCCAAACTGCACTCTTTTCCTAACCTGAGTGAAAAGTTTGTCACTGCTTTGATTGTTTTTTGTGCTCTGACTGTGTCTGTGTCAGGTTGGGATGATGTGGGCGTCTTTTTGGTGGAGTCTCAGGTTCCCACTCACCCACCTCTTCCTCATTAATCTCATCAACATGATGCACAGAGCAAACTAGTGGCCCACCTCTTAGCATCCTCTCTGCTGTCTCAGAGTCAGCGATTTGTAAATGATACATTTTAACACGACTGGTGAACAGAGATGGGCAGTAACGCGTTACTTGTAATGCGTTACTGTAATCCGATTACTTTTTTCAGGTAACGAGTAAAATAAGGGATTACTAATGCAAAAAGGGTAATTAGATTACCGTTACTTTCCCGTAGGAACGCTGCGTTACTGCGTTAATAAAACCGTGATTTTTTTTGCGAGAATGTCTCATGACAGTGACGTAAGCGAGTGCGACGTTCGTGACAACAGCTGTGTGCAGATCAACAGTGGATCTGTCACAGTCTGGCTGGGGCAGACTGTATGTGTTCGCAAAAGAGGACTCAAACGCAGACCAAAAACTGAACGTGGGTTTAGCAAAAAACAAGACGTTTATTGAGGCTAGCAAAGAGGGTACAAACAAAAGGGCATTGGTGAAACTAAACAATAACCTAAACTGGGTGAACTAAAACTAAACATGAAAAAACCTTAAACATGGTGAACTGACATAGATACTGTACCTGAAGTTGTGACATGAATGAGCAGACGACCTGACAAAGAATGACTGAAAGCACACGGACTAAATACACACAGGAGGATAATGAGAGAAGTGGGAACACATGGAGAAACAGCTGACACATGAACATAACGACGTCACAGTGGAAGAGTAAAACTAAACACGATTAACACAGGAACACCAGACCTCTTCAAAAGAAAACAGGAAACATAAGACGCAGACATGACAACCTGAACTTGAAAACGTAAGACACAGACATGAAACACATGAAGAGCAGGGGAGACTTAACATGGGTTGGAAACACAAGGGGGAACTAATAAGCAAATTAACATAGGAGACCTAATGAGCTTAAACATACTGTAAACATCAAAATGAACTAAAACTCAAAACACTGGGTCATAAGACCCAGGATCGTGACAGGATCATATATCGAGTACGGAGAGAGTATGAGCGTGCAGCGTTTCTTTTTACAGCGAAAAAAACCCCTAAACTTCCGAGCAAGCACCAAGTGCGCTACCACGTGATGGGAAATTCACTCGCGGATTCTTCCACTGACCGCCGCAGCACACCTGCACCAGGGTAAACCTCCGCCTACCCAACTCCTGCTTTACAGGTGAAAATAGAGCAACAGGACCGCTGAGTCTTTGACTTTATTTATTTTCTGCTGTGTTTTACTTGCATCTATTTGAAAGACTGAGTGTAAACACAAAAAATATATATATTTATATTTTATGTGCTGGAATGTGCAGAAAATAGGTTTCAAATGTTAAACTAATTTCTTCCAGTCAGAGAATGGTGCATATGATTAAATTTTTGCTTGATGCATAAAGTTAAAAGATTAAAACTAATAAAACAAGTTTTAAAAAGAGACTTTTCCATTTGATTACATTTTGTATGATGGATTATGCAGAAAAAGTAGAACTGGGCTGAAAGATCTATCACTTTATTACCTATTCAGGTTGTAAATCGTGTTTTTAAAAAGTAGCTAAGTAACTAAGTAATTAATTACTTTTCAAAATAAATAATCAGTAAAGTAACGGGATTACTTTTTTGGGGAAGTAATCAGTAATTAGTTACTGATTACTTTTTTCAAGTAACTTGACCAACACTGCTGGTGAATCTGTTAGCGGCTCTCCTGGACTGGTCTCCCTCTCCGCTCTCTGTGACCTCATCAGTTTCCAGAGCTTATTCTAAATCATCTGTAACCATAACAATACAAATAACTGTCAACAAGTCACCTGTTAACCATCTAGTAAACAACACAATGCAAATCATTGCTTTGTTAACAGAAGAACAGTTGCAGTTCTGGACATTAAACTTCGGTTAATCTTAAAGACTCATTTGGGTTTTTCCTCATATACAAAGTGTCAGATCAGACAAGAAGGTTTAAAGAAAGCGTTCAAGATTTTTTTCTGAGAGCATGTTTATACTCCACATTGTCTTTAATAATGAGTTATTATTAATCTCTCTTCCTCCCCTCACCCCCAGCAGATGGCCCCACCCCTCCCTGAGCTTGGTTCTGCCTGAGGTTTCTTCCTGTTAAACAGGAGTTTTTCCTCCCGCTGTCACCAAGTGCTTGCTCATAGGGGGTCATCGGATTGTTTGGGTTTTCTCTGTCTTCTCTGCAATATTGTTGGGTCTTTACTTTACAATACAGTATGAAGGGCTTTCAGGCAACTGGTGCTATACAAATAAAACTGAAGTGAAAAGAAGAAACCTTCAGAGAATAACCGACTCCCCTCTCATCCCCATGGTCACTGATATTTCTTCCCCTAACTCTATAAGGTAATATTTGTGGCAATCAAAGCATTTTGACTGGTTTTCTACTCTGTCATGATGTCTCCACCCACTGCAGTAAATGTAGTGTCATTCCTCCTCATGGTTTAGGACTGTTTCCTCTCCGAGCACACTCTCTGTCTCACAAAGTCAGGCATGTTCTGCGTTCTTGCTGGTACTCTAATATTCAATAGCAATAATCAATCACATTGCTATGACAGTGATGCTGATGCTGCTAAGACAGGACTGGCTTCAAAAGAGAGCCATTCGTGAGGCAACGGTTTCCATGTTTGGACTGATGAGCCTTTCCTCTGACTCATGGATAAGAAAAGACTGGTAAATTTGTCCTTGTGACATCAAGACAACACCCTCTGTGGGACACCATGGAAAATGTATTTAGGAATGCTGTGCAGTGCTTCCAGAGACATAAAGTGGACAAATAGAGAGATTCTGCATGAATGTGCAGGAGAAGAGGGGAAGAGATAGGAGCATAGTGTAGCAACAGTGAGAAAGAGGAACAGAAAAACGAGACAAAGAGAGAAGGTTTAAAAAGAAAGAAAAGCACACACTGCAGAGGTTTTTCAGGAAGTATAGTTGGAGAAAGCCTCTTGTCCTCTGAAGAGAAATGTTTGCACTGGAGACAATGAGGCTGCTGAGATGCTGCTGCCTCAGGCAGAGACCTGGGGAGGTTTTAGTGCCAGCCAGGCCTCCAACAGTCTTTTCCTCAAAGCCATTCAACACAACATCAACTTCCTGCTCAAAGCCAGAATCAGCGGTGCCACATTTCAGCTGCAGCGGTGTTTAGCTTTGTGCTTTTTATTTGGTGGATCTTCAAACAAACTCACAGGTTTCCACAGAGATGCCAAATGATGGCAATGAGCTCAGCTGGTTCCCTTTGATCACACGCTGAGCGACTGCATGATGCTCTTTTCACAGTAACAAACGATTAAACGCTGTATTTTGGCTTTCAACAGATAATTTGCTTTACTTCCAACTGCAGGTCTTCTTTCTATTATATCTTCACAAACTGATTGAATTACAGTCATGTGTTTATTAAATGAGTGAATTAGTCACTAAATAAGTGTTAAGAATTGCCTACACATTTTAACAAGGTTCTTGTTGGACAAAGTCTGACGAGAACCTTGTTAAAATGTGTAACTGGCTTCAAAACTGCTGCTTGGTATTTTCAGAGAGAGTAAATGAATAAGCTCTTTCAAATATCAAGAGCTGCTGCAGCCAGGGTTAGAAAAAAGTATCACCTCCCAGCTAATTTTGAACTCAGGAGCTATTTGTTCAGTGCCGTCTCAGTTGGACTGTTTTAGCATTCTCCACATTAACAAGCCTATCATAAATCATGCAATATAACAAATGGACTTATGCTGTGTAGATAGTGCTGCTCCTCCCGATGCCCAGAACAAGAAAAGCAAAGGTCAAATGATTAGCCTTGGTATCCCTGTGTGCCTTTAATGATAGTGCAGAACCTTTGTGCTGGGTGCGTGCCTCCTCAGCACATGTAGCGCTTGTTAAATACAGAACAGAGATAAATTAATGAAGGCTTTGTCCTGCTGCTTTGTTGGCCACTGAATAACTTAGGAGTGATGACTGAGCACAAATGTAGGCACTGTACAGTAGCTCTACTGTAGAACTGTATTAAAGTACACACAGCTTCACCAAAGCTCCTTATTTATCCTGATTAATGTAGCACTGTGTGTTTATTAGTATTAACTAACAACTGTAAATGACTCAGACTTTTATTTTTTTATGAATTACAGTCCAATTTACTGCTAGTTCTAATGGAAACAAGAGGCACGCCTTCGATGTTTTAAGCACAACATGTGCATATCCGCCTGGTGGCTCCCTTCACCTCTGGTGTCCACCATTTGGTTTGGGGGTTACCATCACGACAGGCACCAACCAACATGTGGCTGCAGTTCAGTGCAGCGGCTTCAGCAATGGAGGTGCTGAACACGGTCGATTCAGACTCAGTGTCCTGTCGTTGAAGCTCTGCCTGAGGTGGGAGTTGAAGATATCGCGGACTGGGGCCGCTGGCAGGCATTTCCAGCACACCCTCACTGTAAATTTAGGTGCTCCAGGTCTGTCCAGCATCCTCCCCCGCTACCTGATCCAACTCACCACAGGTGATGACCAGTTGACAGCTCAGCCCCTCATTTTCACCCAAGTGTCCAGAACATATGGCCACAGGTCTGGTGATACAACTATAAAATCGATCATTAACTTGTCTTCTAGGGTGTCCTGGTGCCACGTGCACTTATGGACACCCTTATGTTCTAAACATGTTGTTTGTTATGGACAAACTGTGGTGTGCTACCGGGATTTAAAAATAGTTACGCAAAACAGAGCATGCCCGCTCCGGACCCGCTTCATAGGGTTAATTACCGACCAATAACCTGCCTCAGCACTACTGAAGCTCCTGTCAGGCATCATAGCAGCTAAGATGAACAGGCACATGGATCAATGCATGAGCGGGGCACAGAAAGGGACAAGAATACCAGAGGCGCAAAACACCAGCTACTGGTTGACTGAGCAGTCAGCCGAGACTGAAACACCCAGCACGCCCCTGCGGGCGGTTTATCCTTCAAGCTCGGGTCCTCTACCAGAGGCCTGGGAGCTTGAGGGTCCTGCGCAGTATCTTAGCTGTTCCCAGGACTGCGCTCTTCTGGACAGAGATCTCCGATGTTATTCCCGGGATCTGCTGGAGCCACTCGCCTAGCTTGGGAGTCACCGCACCTAGTGCTCCGATTACCACGGGGACCACCGTTACCTTCACCCTCCACATCCTCTCGAGCTCTTCTCTGAGCCCTTGGTATTTCTCCAGCTTCTCGTGTTCCTTCTTCTTGATATTGCTGTCATTCGGAACCGCTACATCGATCACTACGGCCGCCTTCTTCTGTTTGTCTACCACCACTATGTCCGGTTGGTTAGCCACCACCATTTTGTCCGTCTGTATCTGGAAGTCCCACAGGATCTTATATATATATATATATATATATATATATATATATATATATATATATATATATATATATATATATATATATATAGCATATTTTAAAGCAGACCGGACCGGACTGGCAGACCGGGGTGGTGGTCCCCATCTTTAAGAAGGGGGACCGGAGGGTGTGTTCCAACTACAGGGGGATCACACTCCTCAGCCTCCCTGGGAAAGTCTATGCCAGGGTGCTGGAAAGGAGAGTTCGTCCGTTAGTCGAACCTCGGATACAGGAGGAACAATGCGGTTTTCGTCCTGGTCGCGGAACACTGGACCAGCTCTTTATCCTCTCCAGGATACTTGAGGGTGCATGGGAGTTTGCCCAACCAGTCTACATGTGTTTTGTGGACTTGGAGAAGGCATTCGACCGTGTCCCTCGGGGTGTCCTGTGGGAGGTGTTGCGGGAATATGGGGTGTCTGGCCCATTGCTACGGGCCATTCGATCCCTATACAACCGTTGCAAGAGCTTGGTTCGCATTGCCGGCAATAAGTCGGACTCGTTCCCGGTGGGTGATGGGCTCCGCCAGGGCTGCCCTCTGTCTCCGGTTCTGTTCATAATTTTTATGGACAGGATTTCTAGGCGCAGCCAAGTGGCGGAGGGCTTTCATTTCGGTGGCCTCAGAATCTCATCTCTGATTTTTGCGGATGATGTGGTTCTGTTGGCTACATCGGGTGAGGGCCTCCAGCTCGCACTGGAACGGTTCGCAGACGAGTGTGAAGCAGCGGGAATGAGGATCAGCACCTCCAAATCTGAGGCCATGGTTCTCAGCCGGAAAAGGGTGGATTGCCCACTCCGGGTCGGGGATGAGTTCCTGCCACAAGTGGAGGAGTTCAAGTATCTCGGGGTCTTGTTCGCGAGTGATGGGAGAAGGGAGCCGGAGATCGACAGACGGATTGGGGCTGCAGCTGCAGTAATGCGGATGCTGCACCGTGGTGAAGAGGGAGCTGAGTGTAAAAGCGAAGCTCTCAATTTACCGGTCGATCTAAGTCCCTACCCTCACCTATGGCCACGAGCTGTGGGTAGTGACCGAAAGAACGAGATCGCGGATACAATAAAACAGGAAACACACAGACCGAAGCTCTGACTCGCAACACTCAAGCTTAACACAGTAACGGGGGAGACACAGGGAACATAGCGACAAAGACATGAAATGTGGGATTAGGAAAAGCATAGAGTAGACATGGGAACAGAGACTAAACACAGGCTGACATAACTACTGTGGGAGGAAGGACTGCAGTCACTAAGCACTAAAGAAAACCAAAACTATGACCAACAATGATCAAATAACATGATCACACAGTCTGAAATACAAATACCATGACATTTCCTTTGCCCCTAATTTTAACGCCCTCTGCTAACTGACCAGATGCCACACTCTGATTAAAAAGTGTTCCTTACATGTTTTTGTGAGCAGTGGATATGTTTGGGTGTCTATGTGGGTGTGTGTGAACGGTCGTGTGGTTGAAAACAACAAAGGAATGATTTTAGGATCACAGTCTGATAGACTGCCTTTATTTGGCTGAGGTGATCTTTACATGTAAGAATCAGCTGCTCTCAGAGAAAAGATCTGTGTAGTCAGATTTCTCCCCGTCAGCACACTGCTGCAGAGCCCTGTGATCCATTACAGTCCCATTGACACAAAGGATGAGCTATGAGATGTAGATCTATGTGAAGACTGATCACTCCATAATCTATGTTCAATATCAGGACTGAAAAAGAGCTTTTAAAAGCCTGCCAAGACACCATAGTGGATACATCTGATTTCATCAAAATGGCACAAATTAATGTTTGTGTAATTAGACGTGGTGAGGAGGTTTCAAGATGACTTCTTTGATGTCTGATGCAGATCGCCCATCATATAACCTCTACTGCACTTCGGTCACCCTCCACATTAAGCTTGTGTACACTACTTTGATGTAACTTTCTTACTCTGAAACTGGCATCTTATTGATGACAGTACACTGAATCAACAAAAACTGCCTGCTCTTTACATTTATGTTCTTTGGATTAGCAGGGGAACCAATAACCACATTATTAGGTGTGTTTTACTGAAAATGTATATTTGACCTTATTGGATAGTCATTAGTCACATTCTGCATTGACCTTCCACTGTCAGTGCTGGCAGCAGAGAGGACACTGCAAAAGGGGAGCTGGGGGTGCTATCACTACAGACTACTCTGACCAACATGTTGCTTCTTCATCAGTTAGAGCCGTGCACATCAGTTGATATTTGAGGGATCCTTTTAGTACGTATCTCTGAAGATATTTTACAATTTCCCCTTGCTGGCTTTGCAAAGGATAGAAGGATCAATCAAAAGTAAAAAACCAACAAACACATTAAAAACACCCATAATGATCAACCAGATACTGTCAAATTATGTAAATTAATGGCTTCTTAAATTGTAGAAGTTTTCCATAGTTGAAATTTACATGAGCTCGTCTGTAGTTTGGAGATGTTTACATTAAGTAAAACAATGACAGTACATACGTATAAATAGAAATATGAGATTAAAGTGCTAAAAATAAACAAGGTCAGAATTGCTATTATTAGTTGGGTTTTATAAATAAAATGATTTGCCAATTATACAAATAGACATGCAGTGTTACAAATGTAATAAATGTATGGATAAAACTATTTTAAAAGGTTACATTGGTGACAATATTAACTTTGTCTTTTTACACAAAAAGTATTACTACCTTTTGAGTTACAATGTTTACTGTTAACATAAGTTTAAAATTCAAATAATGTACTGCTGCTGTAAGATCACTTCTACTTTATTTCTTGATATAGATTGTTCCTTATTTAAAAGGAAACATTTGGCTTGTGGTTGAATGACATCAATAACAGAATGATGACGATTACAAAAACACCTTTATTAATTACACTTGCACTAAATTCTGTTAATAACAGAACACAGTGGAGAACTTTTGCCTCTCTTTCAATTCAATTTTCAATTTTTATTTGTTTTACTTTTATGGAGAAACAAAGGAGGACAAAACTGAAAAAGAGCTGACAATGAAACAGAGAACCCTGAACTTAGAACCACACTGAACGTGGCTCCTACGCCTACAGTCAAACACACAACTATGTTTCAAACTGCTAAAGTTAACAGCAGTGCATGGTGAAATACAATGAAACATTTAGCTGTCCTGAATTAAATGTGAGCAAAGGCTGTAGAAGCACCAATGTGTTCCTTCTGTGAGGAGCAGGAAGACGAACACACAGTCCATGTGATGCACAACGGGACACAGAAGATGAGTGAGGATGATGATTGCAAACACGACACTCGAACTTGATGTGAGACTTGCAACCTGCTATACAGTACATATCAGGAATGTAAGCCTCGGTGAACCTTCAAGGGTTTGCCAGAAACACCTCAGCGTTCAGACTCTTATTAAAATGTTTCAAACTTCATGGCTACAACATCCTGTCTGAAAAACACGCTTTATTATCATTTGAATTTAAACAAATCTGTTTTATTTTTTTGCATCTCTCTTATTATTAGTTGTCTGAAATTTTGCAGATTTTGGTTAAAAAACAGAAAAAAAAGAAAACCCAACAAATTTACTGTAAAATACTCTAAACTATTCGTCGATTACACAAAAATTCCCCGCTTCAAGAGCAGGTAGAGACAATCTTGGTGTTAAGATAGGAAGAAAACTGTATTTTGACAATTTTCTAATGTCTGAATTTTTTATTTAAAGTTAAACTTTAACTTTAACTAACAGTTTTAGCAATTAAATTAAATTAAATTAAATTAAATTAAATTAAATTAAATTAAATTAAATTAAATTAAATTAAATTAAATGTTTTACTGGCTTTATGTTTGATTACATTTTTCTTTTAAACAACACAGGTATATTTAATATATATTTAAAGAATAAGTGAAGTCTATGCACGTTTTAAACATGAAGAAGAGAGGAGAGGCTTTTGCAAAGACAAAAGGAGAACATACCGTCCACTATGCCAGATGCATGTAATATTACTGAGCTCCTAACATTTCTATATCCATAATGTTCTGGGTCTGAGAACTGGGAGATGAATGCCCATTAACACGGAGCTCTGTTTATCTGATGCCACTTGAGGATTTACTCGTCTCTGTGGAACCCGTCACATCAACTGTCCTATTTTCTCTCATCCATTTAGCCTTTGAGCTACAAGCAGGGGTGGGCCTTTCTAGAGGGGCTGTTTCAGTTGCCTGCGACAGGCTGAGAGTGGTGGAACAGCCAAAGAGTCAGTCTCTGGTCACATCCAGGTTCTGCAGTCTCTTCTGTAGACCGTGTCCCAACTGGAATCTCTGATCTCCATCTGCGACTCATATGGTAAATGGTCTGTATTTGTATAGCGCTTTACTAGTACCTAAGGACCCCAAAGCGCTACACACATCCAGTCATCCACCCATTCACACACACATTCACACACTGGTGATGGCAGCTACATTGTACCCACAGCTGGGGCGCACTGACAGAGGCGAGGCTGCCGGACACTGGCGCCACCGGGCCCTCTGACCACCACCAGTAGGCAACGGGTGAAGCAAACTCCCAACTCTTGAGCCACGATCACCCTTTATTTCCCAGATTCATCTCAGAGGGCCCTGTCAGCTCTACCAGGCAGGCCTCCTAAGCAGCCCTGCCTGACTGCCTTGCAAAAGGGCCGTCTGAGCATCATCAGGCTATTGCCCAGTGCCTCTGGCTTGTGTGCACTCCAGTCCCCTGGTTCTCCAAGCCTTTGACTGTATTTGCTCCTGGTGTCCTGGATAAGACCTTTAACTTTGTGAACTGCTCCGTTCTGAGGATAACAGAACCAGGCCAAGATTATACTGTAACACTCGTGAAGAACAAATTTTCCATATCATATTATTCCACAACATAGTCGGTCGTGGATACGAGCAAGCTAGGAAGGACAAGCCGAGGATCCAAAGACTGTAGAAGTGAGATTTAACTCCTCAGAAATGTCCCACTGCTGTCTTTTGCATCCACCTCATTCACTCTATTATTCCACTCTCTCCCACACTTTTCTTTGTTGCTGTCTTTGTATTTCTTCTCCTCTTTTTGCTTCTTCTTCAGTTCCTCCATCCTGAGGCCCCCTCAGTCTTTGTCCTGCAGCTACAATAGCAATGAGATATTTTGCATTAAGGTCCTGACTGGCTGGGCTAAATGGGGTGGTATGCAATTAGTTTTGCGAGTACTTATCTCATTAAAGTAAATGAATTATTGATTTAATGACACTCATGCTTTTAGAGACAGGAGAGCTGCTATTATGACTGTCTGTGTTTGAAAGGACACTGTCCAGCTCAGCACTGAAGCGGCCTCTCGTCTCAGCCGCTCACTGCTCACTAGTTTTCTTATTGTCTGTTTCCATCGTGAGTTTCTTATCATCTCTTACATCATGTGTCACCATCTTTTTCACAATTGGATACACATGTCACTGTTGTTTCTGGAATACTGTGGTGGGAAATGTGTACAACTACAATAATTATCATCATACTGATTAAGCTGATGGTGTCAGGGAAGTCTACAGAGTTTTATGGAAAGTTGTGATTTTGTGCAAATTTATCTCTGAATGAATTCGACAGATTTTGGAGGATTTTGTCTCCTCAAATTTCAGTGGCACTGTAACGTGTACTGACAGAAGGTCAGACCTCTGCTGAGCCAAGCATTCCTTTAACCTTAACTGGGAATGACTTCATGAATGTTTTCATTACACATAACATCATTTAGGCAACAGCTACTAGTTTCTTTTTCCCCAAACCATCAACGTGTCTTTTAGACCCCATTCCTACAAAACTGCTCAAAGAAGTCCTGCCATTAATTAATTCTTCGATCTTAAATATGATCAACCTATCTCTAATAATCAGTTATGTACCACAGGCCTTCAAGCTGGCTGTAGTTAAACCTTTGCTCAAAAAGCATCTCTAGACCCAGCAGTCTTAGCTAATTATAGGCCAATCTCCAACCTTCCTTTCATATCAAACATCCTTGAAAGAGTAGTTGTCAAACAGCTTATAGATCATCTGCAGAGGAATGGTTTATTTGAAGAGTTTCAGTCAGGTTTCAGAAACGTATCCTCTGAAGCTGCAGGTGATTCTTCTGTAAGAATTATACTGAACAAGAATGACCGAGACAGACGTTGTTGTTGTTTTTAAGCAAAGAGGTCAAATAAAAAATGTAAAAACAGAAAAGAGTAATTCATGGCCAAGATACATCAAGTGTGTTGCTTCAAGGGGAGATCCCTCGTCCTTCAGATGTCTAACGTTGTTTCCATTGTTATGAAATATGATGGCGTAGCTTATAATATTGTGCAACACACTTTCAAACTTATCAATAAAAAATGTTTTGTTCAGGTTTTCTCAAAAACGTTTGTGTACCTGACGGGAGATCAGGGGTGGATGGAGAGAGCTCTGCACACTGACTCAACTCTTTACTTTACTAGATTCAAGATACAAGATCTTTTATTTGTCACACGCATAGTTATACAAGTATAACACAGTCAAATGTGTCCTGTACGCTCCTCGACTGTGCAAAAAGAGAGAGAAAACATTATGCACAGTAAGTAAGTAAATATACACAAAGATGAAACTATAAAACTAGAAGATTTTGGAATGCATAACAAAGCAATAAATAAGTAAAAAGGTTCACAGTGAGAGCGTAGTGGTCAGGAAGTCGTGGCAGCGCCATCTTATCGCTGTCACATGGATACCAATGATCTGATTGCTCTTTTTTCTGTTGTTCTGCAGACTGTGTGACTGTAAGTAATACTGCTTTAAACCGCGGTGATGATGACCGAAGTGTGTGTGTGTGTGTGTGTCTAGTTTCTCTGATGAATTACAGTAGAAGTAGCAGGTCTCTAATATTTGACCCCGTATCTACCGCTTCCTTCGCCTCCTCTCTACTTATGTGGACACCTGCTTGGACACCGAGGCCTTCCTTCTTGCAATTAACCTCACCCACAAGGCAGACTCCTACACACACCTGCGGTGATTAGCCAGCACAAATAGCTGTCTAATACCCACTAAATGCTCTCATAACTCATGAAAAGACTTTGTGACCCCAGACTGACTCACAGCCTGTGGATCATGAATCAAAAAGAAGTGTGAAAATAAGCAGTTCTGCCTTGATTGTTAATCAGGTTTAGCTCTGCTCACGTCAGTGGTCGGCGCTAACACTCAAGACCATGATAACCAGAGAAGCATAGATGCGAGGGTTATGTGGAAGAAACCTTCGTTCTGAAAGTCAGCCACAAAGCATAATGTTTTCATCTCTGTGGGTTCATTTCTTTATAAGTGAGCAGGCTTTGAAATCAACAGGGGATCAATTCATTGTTTCCCCCATTGTAGATGGAAGTGTTTCCAAAAGGCTTTAACAAAACCACAAAACATGAATGCACATAAATCATAACATTACTTATGATTAGGAAACAGTTGTGACTGTTTATTAACAATCAAGTATTTATTTATTTATTTTCCCGTCTGTCCCGTTTGGTTCTTTTGCATCAGAATTCTTGTCTAAAGGCAAAGAAAGATGCCCAACAGATTTACTTTACCAAATGGACCATCCCAGCCTTGCCGTAATGGTCTATTTGATTCACCTTTTATTGTTTATTTTATTTTAAACTGCTAAACACGGGACAGACGTGACTGGGGGAAAGAAAAAGAGCAAGGAGGAGGGATGGAGATAAAGGGCAAAAAAACAAACAAACAAACAAACAAAACAAACAGACAAAAAACACATCTATCAATCACCTGGATCACCTGTTGAGAAAGAAAAAAGAGAAAACAAGCAAAAAAAGAGCAACATAATAAACAACATCATGATGATCTATGGGAATATGACAGTAAAGACTACATATTATTGTGCAGCACGTACTTTTAACTAAAGTTTAATAACGTTTTGTGAAATGTGTGTGTGTGTGTGTGTGTGTGTGTGTGTGTGTGTGTGTGTGTGTGTGTGTGTGTGTGTGTTGTGAATACATGAAATCTTTCACCCAGTTGCATTGTAGGAACTTTATTTCAGTTCCTATAATATTTCATTGGTGTGTAAGATAGTATAGACACTCATAGCTGCTGTTAGTGAGTCTCCAACAAATGACTGTGTGTTCTTAATCACACAAACTTAACTGTGTGTGTATATGTGCACTCATGAATGTGTGTAATGCCACACGTGCTGAACAAGCTTATATTCAATTAATATTTGGGTGGCTGCTGCTGCTCTGGCCGAGCGCTCCTTAACGACTGGGGCTGTAATAGGAGGCAGTGCAGCAGAACTGCTGCCTGTGTGGGAGGCCGAGGTCATAAACAGCTGCTGTGGCTCGGGGTAAAAACAACTGCTCCTCTCTCTTTTTTTGTCTTCCCTGAAGAGTTGAAATAACTATATGAATGAAACTATGAGAAAATATATTATTATTATTATTATCATTATTATTATTGTTGTTGTTATGTAAACTCATGTTCCCAGTTTACTATTTAGAGTTTCAGCTAAGTTCATGAAATGAACCGGTACATCTTTCTTTCTTAAACGTTTTGAACTCCTCCAATCTTGTTCACTAAAATTTGCCCACACCAACCATGCAGCTGTGATCATTTTGTACTCCTACTGTGGAAATAGAGACAAATCACACGTTTTACCACTGAAATAATGTCTCATAACCCAAAGAAGCAGGGGTTGGTTTGCAAATGTTCCACAGCTCAGTGCGTTACAGTGTTACTCTTTGTTTCTGTTTCAACTTCTTGTCTAAATTTTCTTCTGATTTTGTTCATGAAAGATGAACATCATGAGTATTATGTTTTTAGCAGTGCTGTTTGTAGCTGCATCACCTGAACTCACAGTCACCAGTATTTCTATGAACACACAGATATTCACTCTCCAGAGAATGAATGAGGGATGCTGTGCTCTTTAGCTGCAGACTTTTTGCTGAATTTACAAACTTGTGCTATTTGCCATGTCTGTGCAGAGCTTTGGTGCACTATAAGTGTACACTAACTTCAAATTAAAATTAAAGTGAAATTGGAAACTTCATTTTGCTGTAAAATGTTATGATGACATACGACAACAACAAAATTAATATTTCACTTAAAGCACTAACATTTGTTAATATCATTAGATTTTGTCCCTGGTGGCAGACACAATTACACAGCAGCATAAGTCTCATAGGGGAATGAACTAAGTGCATATGCTGTGAAGATAGTGAATGATCTCAGGCACAGAGCCCATCAGTGAAGTTCCTGAAAGTGAAGTGGGTCCCCCTCATGCACCTCGCATGAGTGGGACCTTTTACCTGACTGACTACAGAGTAGGTTTTCATAGTCCATGCCACAAACGGATACTCAGCCCCCACCAAACGATGCCTCGATTTCTCAAATACCAAATTTACTGCTAAAAACTCCCCGTCTCCTACGTGTCATAATTCCTGTCAGACAGCAAACTGCAGTGTGTGAAGAAGCCACTATTTTTCAGGCACCGAGGGCAGATCTGGTGGCTGTTATTGGGGTTAGTGACTCCTCTTTTAGCTGATGGCAAGAGAGACTGCCAGCAAGTGGACACAGAAGCCACTCAACCCCTGACCATTTAATAATAACAAGGTTATGTACCTTTAACTAAGGATATCCCCGAGCAACGGCATTAGGAGAGTTGAAACGTAAAGCTGGATATTTTCACATTAGTCTGTGTAATCCATCATATGTGTAAGTTCAGAGACGTGCTGATAATTAAGAAGTGTGACCTCAAGAGTTAGAGGTTATGAGGTTATTTTGGTAAGTTCGGGTTTTTTTTTTTTTCTGTCAATTTTGAATGAGGTGTGTTTCATGGTTATCTGCGTGGGTAGGACTGTTTCTTCCTTCTCTGGAGTTAGCTAACTTTGAAAAGCGGGAAAGCCGCGTAGAGCCGTAACGTCTTCGCATATAGCTCCGTGAATGACAGGTTACTTTCTGCTTAACTGGAGTTGGTGATTGTTGGTAGTAGTGGTAAGACTGACCGACATGGTTTGGGTGATTTTATGAGTGTTTTATGATGCTCTATCTAAAATTCCTGTTTTTGTCAGTGGAGTTTAGTCGCGGGCAACCGCATTAACTGGATTGATGAAAGGTTTAATTCAACTAAACCAGCGTTTAGGGGAGTTAATAACAAGGAGTAAGATAAAATCTGTCACAATAATTGCATGTGCATTTTCTTTTTTTGTAATATATTCACTTAGTTTTCGAATTCAGAATGATTTAGGTGGATAATTGTTCGGGTTATAGTTTCTCTGGTGCTCTGCATTAAGGCTGACTAACGGTGCGTTCACACCGAACGCGATAGACGCCCCTAGCTGATCGCGTGCACATTTGCACCTCGAAGCACGTCCAGCATGAACTGGTCGAGCTTTAAGATATGCAATTTTCACGCGTATGAAGAAGAGATCTGGGAGGAAGTAGTGCCAGACGGTATGTTATTAAAATGGCAGCTGTCAATCTAGCGTTTGAAGAAAGAGTCTCCCTTCTCTATTTGCTGTGGAGAGCAGAGCAGTGCGTAAAGGACGTCCTCACCGTACCTGGGTCCATCAGGTCTTCCACAAGCATGAGCAGTTTGGTGAGTTTCACCACTTGCTCCAGAAGCTGCGTCTGGATGACGGCCGCTTTCAGCTGTACCACCTTCTGTCCCTTGCCGAGTTTGAGGAGCTGCTGTCCCGCAGATTTTACCAGCTCGAGCGGTAGATGTGATAAGTGCGAATGCACAAAATGCACCACACAAACTGCAGCGCGTATTTTACTTCGCGCTTCAAAGGTGTCAGTCGTGTGAAGTAGGCAGAAAAGCGTTTTCTCAATGCAAATCTGCTTCCGAAGTTTAGCTGGACCCCCAGTCGTGCTTCATCATGCTCCTCCATTGACTTTACATGTAAACCTGAAGCTCTGGTCGCATCTATCGCTTTCGGTGTGTACGCACCGTAGCAGTCTTCACATTTCACAGTATGTAGATATTAACACAAATTTGTCAGAGTAATAACTTTGTTTTAATTAATTTCTCTCCCCAGAAATGCATCACAAAGGTGTTGGTAAATTCACTAAAGAACAAGGCCCAAGACAAAAGTCAGGCAGCATTGAATGTGAAAAAGCCTAGAAGAGCAGAAGTCAATTACTGTCCGCAGTATCCAAAAGGAGAAACCACTGACAGCCTGGAAAAAGAGACAATTGCACTGCTTTCAGAGGTTCAGAAGAGAAACAATGACAATATAGTGACAATGAAAATGCAGAAGACTTTTTCGTACAGAAGGCACGAAGTTATTCAAGGACAGCCCTTCATTGCAGATTTTAAAAGCAGATGGCCAGCTCTGTTCACCGAGAAAGAGGTGCATGTCCTATATGTCTAGCTTTATGTCGCAAGAGTGTGTTTATGGTTGACCAGTTATTTCTTGTTTCATTAATATTGACATAACATAGTGATAAAACAGCTAATAATTCCTGGTATGTCCTTCCTCTGGTGCATATTGTAAGTGCATTGTTCATGTTTTTCAGATTGACAAGGAATTCCTGCGCATATCGACAGTATCTAGATTCTTTTATGAGCTAGACTTGTACACTCCACGCATGATGGAGCTCTTTCGAGGCAAAGGTGGGGTGGCTGGCAGAAAAATGAGACACATCATCGTGGCCATCTCCAAGGTGGGTTAGATCTGTGCTTAAGAACTTTTTATGCCCATAATCTGGCAATTTTATGAGCAAAGATATCTATACATATGGTAGGCAAAAGTGCTAAGACGTTTTCATATTTTATACAAATTATATAAGCATCAGTCTTACATTAATAAGTAATTGATAACATCGTATGGTTAATTTTGATCAAAATGAAAAAAAAAAAAAAAAAAAAACCATTAGTGTTTAGTTGCCTCATTTTGTGTCTGATTTGGTTGAGACAGATGTTTCGAGGTGGCTGTAGCTCAGGTGGTAGAGCAGGTCAGCTACTAACCAGAAGCTTGGCGGTTTGGTCCCAAGCTCCTCCAGTCTGCATGCCAAATATCCTTGGGCAAGATACTAACCCCAAGTTGCTCACCGATGCATTCATCGGAGTGTGAATGTGTATGAATGTTAGACAGGAAGCACTAAACCCGGTGGCACCAGTGTCCGGCAGCCTCGCCTCTGTCAGTGCGCCCCAGGGTGGCTGTGGCTACAATGTAGCTGCCATCACCAGTGTGTGAAGGTGTGTGTGAATGGGTGGATGACTGGATATGTCATCGCCTTGAGGCGACTTATGTTGTGATTTGGCGCTATATAAATAAAATTGAATTGAATATGTAAATTGCTTTGGGGTCCTTAGGGACCAGTAAAGTGCTATATAAATACAGGCTATTTAAACAGTTTAGAAAAAGTGATTGGGTGAATGAATTGTTGTTTAAAGGCAGCTTTGAGTGCTCCGAGTAGAAAAACGCTATATAAGAACCAGTCTATTTACCATGTGGCCTTTTGGACTCTTCCAAACTAAGTATTCCTTTTTCAAACTGCTGCCTAAAAGCTAAATATTGTCATTATGGATTCCCTTTTTTCTTTGGATGACACAATACATACAAGACGAGCATGCATCCTGAAGTCCTTGTGTGTCTACCTGAATGAAGACCATGAGAAACTTGTGAAGGAATATACGGTCAGTTACATTCACAAGTTGTTCTGTGTTATGTAATTTGCTCCAGGAGTTATGGGTAATTTCGATATATGAAATGGTAAAATGTGACACCACGTGTGAATAACAGATATTGCAATTGGTCCTTGTTTTGTTGAATTCCTTTTTTTTTTCATATCTAGACTCAAACAAATGTATTATTGTATTTTACGTCACAGAACACTGAGGCCAACACTGAAGCCATGGAACAAACTGTGATGGGAGTGTATGTCATACATCAGGAGGGTGCGGAGCCTGGAGATGACCCAGAGAACATCGGTGTCCTGATTGAAGGCGTGGAGGTTCTCACTGGTTTGAGGAGCATTGCAATTGCTTGTGCTCTGTTATTTGGACTGATATACTGTCTGAACCTAAGCTACCCACCGGAGCTCAAATGCACTTTTGAAGTCTTGCAAAAGATTATCATGAAGTTGGATGGACAGAGGTTGTCATCCAAGGCACAGTTCCTAAAAAACAAACTAATGGGGTGAATGAGCTTGAAACAGACTCAGGCAAGCCAGATATTTTTTTTCAAGGTTTTTGCAATGCAAATATGTGTTTACTGTTTTAAAGTTTAAAATTGTAAGTTATAAAATGTTCATATAAACTATGTGGTTTGCTCTGTGGCTATTATACAAAGATTGTTCGTCCATAACTTAAAGTCTTATACACTTGAAGTGTAAACACTGATTTTTGCCAGATAGCAATTGTTACAAAGGCAAATGCACACTGGTTTTCACAAATTGTTGGAGTGGAGCAGTTATACTCAAAATTGAATGTTTTCTCCACACGTTTAATAGCATAAAGTCACTATTAATGGATACAGCCTGATTAAATGGAGGACTAATGTATGCAAGCAACATAGTAATGTTGAATGTTATGTCTGAGCTTTAAATTGTGTTAAAATTCATATTGTTGTTTGCAATGCATATTTTACTACATTTTACCAAAGTTGTTTTCGGGATAATATTTTTTGTCTGCAAACTATTCAACAGACTTATTTCATTTTTATTGTTAGGGTTAGGGTTATTTTATTGTATTTTTTTCTTTCAGTCAGCATGTCTTGATCTGGAAGTTCTGTGGTCTTATATAGCTTTGCAAAAACTGCATAAAAAGCGCTTGCAGGAACAAAAACATAATATTCCAGAAACACGCTTTGCCGATCCGATCAGCTGTTTGTAACACTTCCTACGTCCATCGGCATGAACTATCACATGACCACATGACCTGCCCCGAAACCGGAAGTGACGTCATTTTGCGGAAATGTAGTTTTTTACCATCGTGGCCTTATGAGCCTATACTTGTGTTTTTAAAAGTTATGTTTGACTTTATGACTTTCTGTGTCGTTTCTGGGATGCTGAGGACTCATATTGCACTGCTGGAAATATTTTATTTTGATGCATATGCTGTTATTTTGCAAATTTGCACTATAATATATTTTTTCATTTTTCCTGCAGTATATGAAAATTGGTGTATCTCAAAAATAAAACTATGAAGACACTTAAAATAAATTTCCTTTGGTGGGAAACTAGTTTGTGCAACTTTTTTTGTATTTACAGTTTTGAGGGATAAGCCTCTTAAATTTCTCTAGCTAGAAATATATGTTAAAAAAATCAAGAACGATTTTCGATTTTTTTGTAGTTTATTGCACTTGTTTGCAATTTATGTAATTACTATGCACTTAATGCAGACATATTATTAAAATTTGGGCTATAATGGTTGTATTGATGTATAGCAACTTGAAATGCTCCAAAAAATGGCTGCACAGCATGTAAAAATATACTATAAGCTCTGGCGGACTTGGTTCTATGGTAGGTCTTAAAGGGTTAATAATGGATTGCATTTATATTGCGCTTTTCAAGGCACCCAAAGCGCTTAACAATTCCACTATTCATTCACTCTCACATTCACACAATGTGAGAGTGAATGTGAGAGTGAATGTGAGAGTTGGTCCCTTCTGGGGGTCCTTGAGGATCAGGACTGTCCAGCCTTTGGTTAGCCACTCTGGGTATCTCTCATTTGTGCTGCCAGTCGCTCGTGGAGTGCAGTCAGCTCCTTCAGCCAGTAGGCGTGAACCATGTCGGGCCGTGGTGCTGTCCAACTCTTCATACTGAAGACCTTTTCTTGGATATCTGCCCCTGTGATGTTACTGGACCCTGTTCAGGGAGGTCGCTGTGGTCTGCCCTCAGATCCACTAGCTCCTGAGCATTGCTGTTATGGGTTGCGTCCTTCTCCCATATGCTCTTCCAGTATTGTTCTGTCTCCAGCCTTGATGGTGCTGTTCTCATGTTGTTCCCCTGCCACTGAGAGTACACCTTGTTGTACCTCGTTAATCTCTAGCTGTGAGAGCAGTCCCTTCTTTCGAATGTTGGAACACTGAACTACTAGTTGTTTGGATTTTGGGTATCGAAGAATCCATAGGTCCCTCATCCTATTCATGTAGCCCCTTCCACCAGGGTTACTTGCGTAGTAGCATTCCAACAACGCCCTGTTTTCGTCTCTTGCCCACCGATGCCTTCTTGTTCCAGTAGTCCACTTCTCGTCAGGGTGCCCTGCTTCCTCAACACCTGACGCGGACCTTGTTGATCTAGGCGACGTCCGAGCCGGCATGCCTTCATATTTATGTCTCGCTCATGTCTGCGGTAGGCTTGCGTAGCATGGGTCTAGCCTTAGGACCCTTACTGGACACAGACACCCCAGGCGGGAATCGAATTCACGATCCTCTCCGTATATATCATCATTTGGACTGCAATCCTGAACCTGCAGCTGAACAAATCAGAACCTCACTTGTCTGCTTAGGAAGTTGTCCATCACAGTCTTTTATCATAGCAGAGAGAAGGATGTCCTGTCAGTATGGAGGACAAGTGATGTATGATACCCTGAGATGAGGGCAGAGATATTAAGTGAGGGATGATGGAAACAGATTGATTTAAAAAAATAAAAAGCAGAGTGTTGTCTTTATGTTGAACTGAATGATGACGCTGCCCGAGGAACTGTGTGCGTTGCTGTTTTTATGTCATATATTGATTGCTTTATTATACTAATGAATAAAGATCAATGACTGATATATATCCATCTATCAACACCATTTTATGTATATGCATTTAATGATGTCTATAATATATGTTTCTGTCTCTAATCAATTTGGAGAGATTAGCAAATGTATTTGTTTTTAGATTGTGAATATTAATTAAAATGTACTAAAAATTATACTTTACAATATTATTGATCACAGGTTATCATATTATTAACAAGCACTATTACATTGGTTTCCACTATGTTATTCCTTTTTTACTATCCCCTTTACCTAAAAAGCACAGTTAATGCCAGACTATTATTTGACTGTTACAGTACTTTACAATTACACAATCTTTAAAAATAAGGCAACACAGTAAAGTCTGCATACAAACTTCAGGTTTTCTGTGTTTGCAGGAGTGAAGTGCAGTCTGCCCTTTTCTGTCGTATATACAGTATATCTCTTCACTTTCTGATTCTGTGTGTGTGTGTGTGTGTGTGTGTGTGTGTGTGTGTGTGTGTGTGTGTGTGTGCAGCTGGTATGAAACAGCCATGATTCACACATGAAAACCAAAGAACTGAAGTTACAAGATACTGTGGAAGCTGTCAAACTTGGATTTCACTCATACACACACACTTTCACACCATCAGGGATTTCTTGTAGTGGAGTAGTGAAGTACAGACTTGTAAAATATTCAGCAGGTTTTCACATCTCCCCTCCTTCCATCATTCCTGTGTCTGGAAAAAGCCACCTCTCACACTAGGGGAGAAAGATTTTACTTCAAGGTTTCACTGAGAAAACACACACACACACACACACACACACACACACACACACACACACACACACACACACACACACACACACACGCGGAAACAGAAAACATAATACTTTTACCATTTAGTATTATTGATGCATATTTCACACTGTGAGCTCCATTTACATGAGAAGTTATCTGATGGCCATGGTCTTGTGTGTGTGTGTGTGTGTGTGTGTGTGTGTGTGTGTGTGTGTGTGTGTGTGTGTGTGTGTGTGTGTGTGTGTGTGTGTGTGTGTGTGTGTGTGTCAGAGAAATAAAACAGCCTCGTCTTAAATAACCAATAACCCCACAGCTTTTCATCATTGATTTTTCAAATGAAACCATTATTGCTGACAAGGAGCGATTTAGTCTGTCAGCAACAGTGTTGGTCCAGTTAGTTGAAAAAAGTAATTAGTTGCTCATTACTGATTACTTCTCCAAAAAAGTAATCCTGTTACTTTACTGATTACTCATTTTCAAACATAATTAGTGTCACGATCCTGGGTCTTAGGACCCAGTGTTTTGAGTTCTAGTTCATTTTGATGTTTATAGTATGTTTAGCTCATTAGGCCTCCTATGTTCATTTGCTTATTAGTTCCCCCTTGTGTTTCAACCCATGTTAAGTCTCCCCTGCCCTTCATGTCTCTCTGTGCCCCCTCTGTTCTGTTTATTGTGTGTCTTTGCATGTTTGAGTTTCTTGTTTTCTGTCACTCTGCATTGTGCATTATGTTCTCATGGTTGGTCTTTTGTTACTCCCTCTAGTCTAGTCTCTTGTGTTCAAAGCTGAGTATTTCCCTCTGTGTATTTTGGTTCTTAGACCTCTGCCTTATGGTTTGTCTCTGTTTCTTAGTTGCTGTCTCCACTGTGTCTAGTTCGCGTCTCTGTGTGATACTTCCTGTTTTACTTTGAAGGTCCATGCCTCATGTGAGTGTTTCTAGTTTTGCGTCTCTGTCTCGTCCAGTCCTGATTTCTCCCAGCTGTGCCCTCCTTCTGTGTCTCATTCCCTCGTTATCCCTCTGTGTATTTAAGCCCTGTGTTTCTCTTTGTCAGTGTCGTAGTCTCCCTCATAGCTGTGTGATTTTTCCCTGTGGCTCCTCGTGCTTTAGTCTCCCCAGTTTAAGTTTAGTACTGTTTTTTGTGTTTCACTTTATGACAGCATTAAAGCTGTGTTTTTGAGTTTACGTTTCGTCTCCGTGAGTTTGCGTTTGGGTCCTTCTCCTGCCTGCCACACAGCCGAACCATGACAATTAGTTATTTAGTTACTTTTTAAAAACATGATACACAATCTGAATATGTAATAAAGCAACAGAACTTTCAGCCCAGTTCCAGTTTTTCTGAATAATCCATCATATAAAATGTAATGAAATGGAAAAAGTCTCTTTTTAATACACATTGCATGGTTGCATGATGATCCTCTAATCGCCTGAGCCAAGGTGTGAAACTGGGTGTGGGTCCCAATCAGCCAGAGTTTCGGGTGAGCTCATTGTGAAACCTGGCCCCACCTTATCATGCGAATTCCTGAGGTCAGATGGCCCAGGATGTGAGTGGGCGTTAAGGCGTCTGGGAAGGATCTCAAAACTGGATTATAGATGGCAGAGAGTTGGTGTCGTAAACGAAACGAGAAAAAAAAGATGTCAAAAGATTACACCTGTCGCAGTTGTGGTGGTGCTTTAATGTAAATGTTTGGGCACCCATGGTCAAAATTTTAGTTCATGTGAACAGTTAAGCAAGTGGAAGATGAAATAATCTCCAAATGGCATAAAGTTACAGATGACATTTAATTTTAAATAAAATAAGTTTCATGTTCTTTTTATTTTTTTAAAAAAACAGAAAAGGAAAGGGCCCACAGCAAATGTTTGGACACCTTGTAGTTTACCGGCGGCCCAAACTGCATGCCAGTGTATGTAATTGATATACGTCAGTTGTAACATTGCAGTTAGTTGTGTGAGTCATGTGTGGACTTGTTTTTTTGTCCCCTTGTCTCTTGTTCATGTACACAACAGGAAACTCTGCTTTGGCAGCCGAGCACTTCATGTTATCTGTGGATGAGGCCATTGTGAATGGCCATATCACTATCTTCAGTGACGCACTTATCCTGATGTTTGGCTCTTCTGCATGAACATTTCTTATCCATTAGGCCAAGCAGCAACCTTGGGGCACCAGTCAATTTGATGCTTTGAAACATAAGAATGACGAGACAGTGAAATCTAAAGTTATGCAATCCAAATCAAATAATCAGATCTCCTTTCATTTGCAGCTAAAACGTATAAGACAGCAATGCTTGAGTGTTGAGATGATTTGTAGATTGATATATCAACAAATAATTAATATTTGCGTTTCAGATGGCTGTCTCTGAAATATCCTTGATGCTCATGTCAAGTTATAGAAAGAGACCTTTGAGTAGTAGATGTTTACAGATGTTTCACTGCCCTGAAACAGTATTTGCAAGACTCACAGGTTAACCAAACATCTTTGCATCACCCTTCTGTTCCACAATGACCTGTATGTCCAAACACGCACTCAAAAGCAAGCTCAATCTACATTTAGATTTATTGCAGATGTAAAAAACATACAGTCCGGTCCTCAGTTTCTTAATGAAGTTGTTGTTTTTCATTCGACAGGTGCCTTAAGATAAACCCAAAGTGGAGCGGAACACGTCTAAGAAAAACCTTGCAGTCAATCCAAAGGTTCTGACATTGATCACCAAAATTGCGGACTACGAGTGGAGAGCATAAAAAGTTCTTATTTTTATCCTGAGGATAACATAATCTGCTGTTCAGTAGCACTGGTCTCTGGTTCATCGTAAGTGTCAACAGCACGGGTGGCCAAATTGCAAATTTCTCCAAGGGAACACAAATGGCCAGCAGCAGCCCTAAATGTGAGACTTTCAGAAAGCTAGAGCTACTTTGAAACCTGCAGGTTATGTGCCTCAAATATTCCCCTTTTCGTTGTTCCAGATGTGGAGAGGCAGATGAACATTCGAGGTGGCAGTGTCCCCTTCTTTTGTGCTCAAATGTGCATTTGAAATTTTTTTTCTATGGGCCTTTGTTCATGCATAAGTGTTAGTTGTTCTTGGATTGTTCCAGGAAGGGTTGTCTTTTTGTCAATAAAATCCATGTTAATGATTGAAACCATGTCTCATGTCTTATAAGTAAAATAAACATGTAAAAACTGCTCATACACAACATATGATCAAGAATTAACATAATCTTGATGTAAATACAGGGAGTGCAGAATTATTAGGCAAATGAGTATTTTGTCCACTTCATCCTCTTCATGCATGTTGTCTTACTCCAAGCTGTATAGGCTCGAAAGCCTACTACCAATTAAGCATATTAGGTGATGTGCATCTCTGTAATGAGAAGGGTGTGGTCTAATGACATCAACACCCTATATCAGGTGTGCATAATTATTAGGCAACTTCCTTTCCTTTGGCAAAATGGGTCAAAAGAAGGACTTGACAGGCTCAGAAAAGTCAAAAATAGTGAGATATCTTGCAGAGGGATGCAGCAGTCTCAAAATTGCAAAGCTTCTGAAGCGTGATCATCGAACAATCAAGCGTTTCATTCAAAATAGTCAACAGGGTCGCAAGAAGCGTGTGGAAAAACCAAGGCGCAAAATAACTGCCCATGAACTGAGAAAAGTCTGCAGCTGCCAAGATGCCACTTGCCACCAGTTTGGCCATATTTCAGAGCTGCAACATCACTGGAGTGCCCAAAAGCACAAGGTGTGCAATACTCAGAGACATGGCCAAGGTAAGAAAGGCTGAAAGACGACCACCACTGAACAAGACACACAAGCTGAAACGTCAAGACTGGGCCAAGAAATATCTCAAGACTGGTTTTTCTAAGGTTTTATGGACTGATGAAATGAGAGTGAGTCTTGATGGGCCAGATGGATGGGCCCGTGGCTGGATTGGTAAAGGGCAGAGAGCTCCAGTCCCACTCAGACGCCAGCAAGGTGGAGGTGGAGTACTGGTTTGGGCTGGTATCATCAAAGATGAGTTTGTGGGGCCTTTTCGGGTTGAGGATGGAGTCAAGCTCAACTCCCAGTCCTACTGCCAGTTTCTGGAAGACACCTTCTTCAAGCAGTGGTACAGGAAGAAGTCTGCATCCTTCAAGAAAAACATGATTTTCATGCAGGACAATGCTCCATCACACGCGTCCAAGTACTCCACAGCGTGGCTGGCAAGAAAGGGTATAAAAGAAGAAAAACTAATGACATGGCCTCCTTGTTCACCTGATCTGAACCCCATTGAGAACCTGTGGCTCATCATCAAATGTGAGATTTACAAGGAGGGAAAACAGTACACCTCTCTGAACAGTGTCTGGGAGGCTGTGGTTGCTGCTGCACGCAATGTTGATGGTGAACAGATCAAAACACTGACAGAATCCATGGATGGCAGGCTTTTGAGTGTCCTTGCAAAGAAAGGTGGCTATATTGGTCGCTGATTTGTTTTTGTTTTGTTTTTGAATGTCAGAAATGTACATTTGTGAATGTGGAGATGTTATATTGGTTTCACTGGTAAAAATAAATCATTGAAATGGGTATATATTTGTTTTTTGTTAAGTTGCCTAATAATTATGCACAGTAATAGTCACCTGCACACACAGATATCCCCCTAAAATAGCTAAAACTAAAAACAAACTAAAAACTACTTCCAAAAACATTCAGCTTTGATATTAATGAGTTTTTTGGGTTCATTGAGAACATGGTTGTTGTTCAATAATAACATTATTCCTCAAAAATACAACTTGCCTAATAATTCTTTACTCCCTGTATAATCAGAGCTTTTGTTTAATAGGGGTTCTTTGGATGTTTTGTTACAGATAAAACCCACAATCTTACAGGGAGCACACTTAATTCAAGTGCAGTCCAGTACATATTCACCAGTATCCCACCAGTACCACCAGGGGAGAGAAAATTTTAGACTTACTGTATGCTAACGTCAAGGATGCATACAGCTCCTCCTCCCTCCCCCCACTTGGTAGGTCAGATCATAACCTGATTCACCTCACCCCCCGCTATGTGCCAATTGTGAGGAGGGAACCTGTGACCACCAGGACTGTTAGGAGGTGGTCAGAGGAGGCCTTAGCAGAACTACAGGGCTGTTTCGAGGTGACCGACTGGGAAACACTCTGTGAGCCTCACGCCGAGGACATCAATGGGCTTACTGAGTGTATCACAGACTACATAACTTTCTGCACCGACTCCATTGTTCCAGCTCTGACTGTTCATTGTTACCCAAATAACAAGCCGTGGGTGACTAAGGACATCAAAGCCCTCCTCAACAACAAGAAGAGGGCTTTCAGAGGGGGCAACAAAGAGGAGGTGAGGAAGATCCAGGTGTTACTAAAGGACAAGATCAGAGAGGCTAAGGACAATTACAGGAGGAAGCTGGAGTGGAAACTCCAGCAGAACAGCATGAGAGAGGTGTGGAGGGGCATGAAGACCATCACTGGATTCAGGCCAACCAACAGCAGGGGAGCTGAGGGAGGTGAGAATAGAGCCGACGAGTTGAATCTGTTTTTCAATAGATTCGACACCACAGTGTCTGCTCCCACCCCCACAACCTCACCTGCAGTCAGCCTGGAATCCAGAGCCACACCACTGTGCCAGCCTCTCTCTTCACATGTTGCCTCCTGTGAGATTCCTGACACCCCTCCCCACCCATCACCTTCACTCAATACCAGGTTGAGATGCAAATGAGGAGACTTCACTCAGGCAAGTCTGCTGGACCAGACGGAGTGAGTCCCCTTGTCCTCAAGGCCTGTGCCCCCCAGCTGTGTGGAGTCTTTCATAAACTGTTTATGCTGAGTCTGAGTCTGCAGAGGGTCCCGGTGATGTGGAAGACATCATGCCTCGTCCCTGTACCAAAGACGCCTCGTCCCAGTGGCCCCCAGGATTACAGGCCCGTGGCACTGACCTCCCACATCATGAAGACCCTGGAAAGGCTCATCCTGGACCAGCTGCGACCCATAGTAAGACCACATCTGGATCCCCTTCAGTTCGCTTATCAGCCTCGTCTCGGAACTGAGGACGCCATCATCTACCTGCTCAATCGTGTCTACACCCATCTGGACCAGCCGGCGAGCACTGTGAGGGTCATGTTTTTTGACTTTTCCAGTGCTTTCAACACCATCAGGCCGACCCACCTGGGTGATAAGTTAGCAGCGATGCAGGTGGATGCTTCTCTGGTGTCCTGGATTGTTGATTACCTGACAGGAAGACCACAATATGTACGTCTCCCACAGTGTGTGTCTGACAAGGTGATCAGCAACACAGGGGCACCACAGGGGACTGTCCTCTCCCCCTTCCTCTTCACCCTCTACACCACAGACTTCAGCCACTGCACAGAGACCTGCCATCTTCAGAAGTTTTCTGATGACTCTGCGGTGGTTGGATGCATCAGCAGGGATGATGAGACAGAGTACCGGGCTGTGGTCGACTCCTTTGTCACGTGGTGTGAGCAGAATCATCTGCAGCTCAACGTGGCAAAGACCAAGGAACTGATCGTGGACTTCAGGAAGACCAGGAAACACTTGACCCCTGTTTCAATTCAGGGGGTCAGTGTTGACATTGTGGAGGACTATAAATACCTTGGAGTACACATTGACAATAAACTGGACTGGGCTAAAAACACCACAGCACTTTACAGGAAGGGCCAGAGTCGTCTCTATTTTTTGAGGCGACTGAGGTCCTTCAACATCTGCCAGAAAATGCTGAGGATTTTCTATGAGTCTGTTGTGGCCAGTGCGATCCTCTATGCTGTTGCATGCTGGGGGAGCAGGCTGAGGGTCGCAGATGCCAACAGACTCAATAAACCGATCCGTAAGGCCAGCAATGTTACAGCTGGGATGCCCTGTCTGGCAAAGTGAGCCTTCAGCTTTCTAATCACAGCGGTGGACTTAGTGTCCGGGAGATAGTCAATTTCCCAGAAGTTTGAATAGTAGTCCACTGTGATAAGGTAGTCCTTGTTGTCAAACATAAACAGGTCCGAGCCCACCTTAGCCCATGGTCTAGTCGGGATCTCATGTGGGACCAAGGTCTCTTTCTGCTGTCTGTAGTCAACTGACCTGCAGATGTCACACTTAGTCACATAAGTCTTAATTTGTTTGTTCATGTCTGGCCAATACACACACTCTCTGGCTCTCCTTAGACAACCTTCTACACCTAGGTGTGTCGAGTGTAGTCTAGTTAGGATCTCCTGTCTCATAGTAGTCGGGACAACAACACGTTCACCTCTAAACACAAGTCCATCCTGACTACTCAGTTCATCCAGGAATGAGAAGAATGGTCTGATGTCACCGTCAGTGTCTCTTTTGTCTGTCGGCCAACCTCCGTGAATTGTATCTATGAGGATCTGTAGTGCTTTGTCCTCTTGTGTAGCAGTCCTTATGCTGTTTAGTCTGTCAGGTGAGATGGGTGCATGAGTGACCATGTTAATGCTCTCTATTTCCTCCTCTATGGAGCCCTGTGGTGAGCACTCTGGAAAATATGCCCTGCTCAACGTGTCTGCTAATAACATGTCTTTGCCTGGCACATACACCACATCTATGTCATATTTCTGAATGCGCATAAGCATCCTTTGCAACTGTTTGGGTGCGCTCAACAGTGGTTTTCTTACTATGGTCTCTAAGGGTTTGTGATCACTGTGTACCACCACTTTACGACCATATGTGTACTGATGAAACTTCTCCATGCTGAAAACTACAGCCAAAAGCTCCTTTTCGATCTGGGCATAAGCTTGCTCTGTACATGTAAGTGCTCTACTCGCAAAAGCCACAGGCTTACCCGTCTGCATGAGTGCTGCACCTAACCCTTTGTCAGAAGCGCCACATTGTACTGTCAGCTCTTCCTCTGGGCAGTAGTATTTCAGGACTGGAGCCTCTGCTATAGCCTCTTTCAGTCTCTGGAATGCGTCTTCATGTCGAGTCGTCCAGTTCCACTCACTGTCTTTGTGTGTCAGTTGTCTCAGTAAGTCGCAATTGTCAGACAGATGTGGGCAAAACTTTGCTAAGTAGTTCACCATACCTAACAGTCTCTGTACTGCCTTCACGTCTGTAGGTCTGGGCATTTTTTCTATAGCCCTAACCTTCTCTGGGTCTATTTTCAGACCGTTGCATGTCAGCTGATGTCCAATGTACGTAGTCTCCTTCTGTTTAAGTTTGGACTTGTCTGCGTTCAACTTAATGTTTTTCTGCCTGCAACGAGTCAAAAACTTTCTCAGCTTCTCGTCATGGTCACGTACTGCTCCAGCATCTGTGTCCCCCTGACCCGTGATCAGCACATCATCTGTAATGATGTAGATCCCTGCCAGTCCATCCAAAGCTTGTGTGAGCTTCCTCTGGAACACTTCCAGAGCTGGACTTATCCCCATTGGCATCCTCAGCCATCTGTAGCGTCCAAATGGAGTCGAAAATGTTGTCAGGTAGCTCGACTCCTCCTCCAGTTTCACGTGCCAGAATCCACTCTTCACATCGCAGACAGAGAACACTTTAGCCTTTGACAGATCTGGCAAAATGTCCTCAATGGTGGGCAATGGGAAGTGGCTCCGTTGTAGGGCTTTGTTTAAGGGTTTTGGATCTATGCACACTCTTAAGTCCCCACTCTGCTTTTGGACCACAACCATCCCACTGATCCAGTCTGTGCTGCATTCTACTGGTGTAATGATCCCTCTGCGCTGAAGATCTTGAAGCTCCTTTTTTAATGGCTTTATCATTGCAATAGGGACACGCCGTTTTGGTAACTGCACTGGTTTCACAGTTTCATCCACCTCTAGCCTTAACTCTCCCTGCAAACAGCCATCTCCTGTGAAGACATCGGCATACTCTGTTTTAATCTGATCCATGTTCCACTCATTGGCTGTTGGGTGCTCTGAAGTAACGATGCTGTCCAGTTTCAAGATGTTTTCATAGTGTACTTTTATGAGTTTCATCGCTTCGCTGGCTCTCTTGCCCAGCAGTGGTACTTTACAGTCTTTGTCAACCACTTGAAACTCCAACCGATACAGTTTCTGATTTCTCGGGTTACGTAGCTTAACTTTGCATTTTCCCAACGGCTTTATCTTACTTTTGTTGTACATCATCAACACTGTTTGTGTGTCCTCCAACTGTGTGTTCGGGCTTAGCATGTGGATTGGCATTACATTACAACTGGCACCATAGTCAATCTGAAAATTTACAATCTCTTTGCCCATCAGCATGCCTGCAAAGAGTTGAGTGCCTCTCACTTTGTCAGTGTTCTTTGTAGTTGAAACATGTGTGTCTGCCTCTGTAACACAGAGAACGTCCTCATACTCATCACTCTCACATGCTGTCACGTTGTGTACATTCGTCCTTCTCTTCTGCTCTGAATGTGCCATGCATTTAACTGCAAAGTGGTTTTCTCTGCCACACTTTTTACATTTCTTCCTGTATGCTGGACATTTTTCTTTCTTTTTTTCATGTGTTCTGCCACAAAACTTACAGTCCACTGCGTCGCTGATCCGTTTCTGGCGTGCAGCTCCACGCACAGCATGCACCTCCTCCACTGCAGCTCCCGAAATGGTTTTGCTGTTTTCCCGCGACAGCTCCGCGGCTCTGCAGTGCTGTATGCATGCATCCAGTGTCATGTTTTTCTCACGCAGCAGTCTTTCCCTCAAACTCAGGTTGTTAAGTCCACATACAATCCTGTCACGAATCAGTGAGTCCCTTATTACTCCAAAATTGCACGTTTTTGTCAGCAGCTTTAATTCCGTCACATAGCTGTCGATTGTCTCACTGGTGCCTTGGTTTCTCGTGAAGAACCGATAACGCTCCACAGTTTCATTAACTAAAGGATTGCAATGATTGTCAAACTTCTCAATAATGTCCTTAACTGTCCACCGATCTCTCGCTGTGTCGCCCATTAGCGTGTCTAGCAGCTCCCTGCCGCTCTCACCAACGAGATAACTGAACAAGCTTACTTTTTTCTGTTCGCCATCTAAGTCCATGGTCAGCTCCACATAGAGCATAAACTCGTCCCTCCAGGTCTTCCATGTCCGTGATAGGTTACTGGAGTCCAATACCAGCGATTTAAGGCCCTCCATGCCTCGCGGCGGTGCTAACTCGATTAGCCGCTAGTTGCTCACCCCTCCGACAGGCGTCTCTCGGGGGTTCACTCCGGCCGTGCAGCTTGCTCCGCTGTCCGCTCCGCTGCCACCATGTTATATTCTGGTCTCATTCACGACAGACTCCAGAATATCTATTTCCTACCCAACGGGGTAGTAAGTTTTATTAACAAGTCATGGGACTCAGATTGGTCCTCTGCCATGTACAACAGCAACATACACCCTAACAATCCTTACTTGTGTGACACTCTAAAACGTCCGTGCAGCAACACAATCTATTGTGGAACAAAACATCTTGCAAACAATAATTCACATTATTACACCCGGTGCCGTGGCGTGGGCGTCTCAGATGGCCAGCAGCCCCCGGTGGCACCTCCTCTCTCCACGCTGGTCCTCGGGGATTCCATCATCAGGAACATGCGGATGAGGGGGGCGCTCACGCTGTCGTTCCCGGGAGCCACCGCTGTCGACGTGAACAGAATTCCTAACATCCTGGTGTCCCACCCACAGGCCAACCGGCTCATCATCCACATCGGCACCAATGACATCCCCAAACAGCAATCTGAGCTGCTGAAGCTGGACTTCCTCCAACTCTTCAGCCTCCTTGGTCAGTTGCAGGTGAGTGCTTTTATCTCCGGGCCCACCCCCACCTGCGGCAGAGGGATAGGCTGTTTCAGCCGGCTGCTCAGCCTTAACATCTGGCTTTCCTCCGCCTGTGTCTCCCACGGTGTGGGTCTTATTAACAATTTTGATGCCTTCTGGGAGAGGAGGCATCTTTTTGGGGCAGACGGGCTCCACCTCAATGCCTGGGGACGCCGTCACTCCCGCACATCGCCCTGTCATTACCCCAAACTGACATTACCTGCTGATCTGTCTGCCACTGACTGATGTCCTCCTGGTCCCAGCTCCTATATTTGTTCCACTTTTAACAGTAATACACGAAACTCTGGACTCGGACCTCTCTCTCCCACAGTCAACACAATACCCGTCATAATCACAAACAGAGAGCAACAGAATTATCACAAATCCAGTAACTCCAACAACATTAATAACCAAAAATCCACCAGTCTCAATCAGTATGGCACTTTTAAATGTCCGCTCTCTGTTGAACAAGTCTTTTATTATTAATGATTTAATTTTAGATAATAAACTTGACTGTTTATTTTTAACTGAAACATGGCTGGGTTCGGATGCACCAGTTGTTCTCACTGAGGCCTCCCCACCAAATTTGAATTTCTCTTTTTCTATTAGAAGTGGTAAGAGAGGTGGTGGCAGTGCATCTCTGGCCAACAACACACTCACCACCAAACACATTTTATTTGACTATTTTACCACTTTTGAATTTCATGCTATTGTTTTCAGCAGCCCTCCAGTTTTATCTGTCACAATTTATAGACCACCTAAAGACAGCGCTGCTTTTATCAAGGAATTCTCTGAATTTTTAACAAACATACATTCAAACTATAATATGATAATTTTAACCGGTGATTTTAACCTGCACATAGATAATCCTTCTGACCCTGCATCAAAAGAATTCTTAAACATTCTTCACTGTTTGGATTTTACCCAGCACGTCACGCAGCCGACTCACAACAGAGGACACACTCTGGACCTGGTCATCACCCATGGGCTGTCCACCAGCGTGTCCTCTGTTGTTGACTTGGCTGTCTCTGACCACTGCTGTGTGTTTTTTAACATCACCGGTTTTATTCAGCAGTGCGAACTGTGAGGAGGCGCTATCTAACCTCTGAAGTGGCTGCAAATTTTACCAGGGTTTTAGACGAATGCCCCCCTGTGATTCTACCTGCACCCTGCGATCTGATTTTTAATCATTTCAACAGCAAACTGAAGAAAAGCCTTGACTCCGTTGCTCCACTCACCACCAAAAAGATTAACGTAAAACATGCATCACCCTGGAGAAACGAAGAAGTCAAAAAACTCAAAAGAAACTGCAGGGCAGCAGAAAGGAGATGCAGGAAAAATAAAAATAATATCAACCATCAAATATTTTGCGAGCAACTTAAAATGTACAATAATACATTAAGAAATTCAAGAAATTCATACTTTGCCAAAATAATCAGTATTAACAAAAATAATCCCAAGGTCCTCTTTTCCACCATAGATCATTTATTTAACCCTGATTTTAACAGCTCCCAAAGAACCCCCACAGACTCGCTCTGTGAGCAGTTTGCAGACCACTTCAGGGGAAAGATCAGCGCCATCAGATCTGATATTTTATCTAATCGCGATATGATTGTAAACACATCTGAGGGCTCGATTGTACCTGAGGAGACACTGGACAGCTTTGTCCTGGTTAATGCTGAGAACCTTCAGAAAGTTTTCTCCACAGTGAGACCCACCACATGTCTTTTAGATCCAATCCCTTCTTCACTCTTTAAAACACTTTATGGATTTTTTGAGGCTGAGCTTTTATACATGATGAATTGCTCTCTTCAGTTGGGTGTCTTCCCTGCTGCCTTTAAAACGGCGGTGGTGAGGCCCCTTCTGAAGAAGAGCAATTTGGATTGTAATGATTTTAATAACTACAGACCTGTATCCAACTTACCATTTTTAAGTAAAATTTTAGAAAATTCCAGTCTGGATTTAGGGTGAACCACAGCACAGAGACGGCTCTCCTAAAGGTTTTAACTGATCGTAGATGTAACTGGGACTCCCAACAGCTCTCAGTCCTGGTGCTACTGGATCTAAGCGCAGCCTTTGATACATCTATTCTAAAATGTCTGGATTTTCCACTTATTTCTCTGCATTCATGAGCCGGGTTGCCTGTTTGTTTGTTTGTTTTGTCTGTTTTGTTTCATTCTGCTATGATGTTGTTGGGGTTTTTTTGTTGGTTTTTTTTGCTTTTGTTTTTTTTTTGGTTGTTTGTTTCTTTAATCTTGCTGTCAGTGTAAAGTTTAAAACTCATTAAACACACAGTTATAAAAAAAATGCCTTAATGGTCTTGGGCCTTCTCATCTCTCAAATTTGCTTTTACCATATGAACCCTCGCGGACCCTGAGGTCCTCTGGTACTGGCCTTTTGATTGTCCCTAAAGTCAGGACACATACTCACGGAGAGGCAGCTTTTCAGTGGTATGGTCCTCGTCTGTGGAACAGCCTGCCGGAGGAGCTCAGGGCCGCAGAGAACGTACATGTTTTTAAGAACAGGCTCAAAACCACCTTTTTAATTTAGCTTTCACCTAACGTTTATTTATTTTATGTTATCCTGTTATTCTATTTACATTATTAAATTAGGTCCTACATAATATTTATTGTATTTTATCTTTTTATTCTGTATATACTCTTATTAGGTCATATCTCCAGAGGGGGCTCTCTGCACCGGGGCTGTGATCGACCGTGGCTGCTGGGTCTCTGGGGGTCCTCTCAGCCTTGCTGGGGGGCTTCTTTGCCTCCCTCCTGCTGTATGCCCGGCCTGGAGGCTGCGGTCTGTGACCGGCTCCCGGTGCAGACGGCTCCGTGTGATAGTGTTTCCTCACCTGGCTCATGTGTGCCCAGCCCAATTTTGCCCAATTCTACTTTTCAAGTGTGTGTGTGTGGGGGGGTATGTATCCATGACCGATTATGCTAATGAGAGTGTGGGGAGCGAATTGGAGGGCGGGGTGGGGTGGGCTGTAAAGCACTTTGTTCTACATTTCTGTATGAAAAGTGCTTTATAAATAAAGATTGATTGATTGATTGATTGACTTCACGTTTGATAAACATTGTCATAAACTCCCTCTGACTTTGCTGTTTTGCTTCCACACGATAAAAATCACACTTCCTGCACAGCTCTCTCTCTCTGTGCTTCAAGAACAGTTTCCCATCTCAAATGTCTGTTTTCTGCATTATTTGCTATTACCCACCAGCCTACCGTTGTTTACAGCGCTTTCAGACACTGTTTGTTTTGTTTGTTTGTTTTTTAAATGACCTCCGACAAGAAAGCCTCATTTCTGCTGTTCAAGACTGAAGAAATGAACTTTTTAAAATGATGCCAAATTGCAAAACTCTCAGCTGTGTCTGTAATCAAACCTCTGTAACTTTGCTCTGCTCCCCTTCAGCAGCATCAGGTCATGTTCACATGTTGATTCAAGTTTTTCTACTATTTTTGATTTACTGCAGAGTATTTTTAAGTTTATCTGCTATAAAAACCCAGGCCAGGGAAATCTGTTTATGTTTTTCTGTTTTATCCTCAGTTACTTTGACACAAAGGCTGTGATGCTCACACCTCTGATGAAGGCTCACAGTATCAGTACTGATAAATGATCACAATTATAATATTTCTGACTGTCTGAGGCAAAATTTAATCAAAGCCCTGGTATCCAGTGTCTTGCTCTGTGGTGGGGTGTGGTATGTGGCTCAGCTGCAGTGGATGGGTGGAGTAGTGGGTTCAGGGGGCAGCTAGTGGAGGCTGGATGTGACTTAAGTTGCCAGAGTAAATTCCAATGCTGATTAACACACGATAATAATACTGTGCAGTTGTCTAGTACAATAATCATAAACTGTTTCGTTATCACAGAAATGCATCATTAACTGGTTATGGGAAGATGAAGAAGCTAGTTGGCTAATCACGTGACAACCCATACGAAAAAGAAATAGTAAAAACTTATATGTGATTACTCATGAAAGTGGCCACTTTCGCATTACTTTCATATATTGTTTTAGTAAGTATCCAAAACATACAAGTTTCATTATATAATTTTTCAAGGGATCTTATATCTGTTTTCACACTTGTATGCTTTTCATACAAGTTTCACACAAGACAGATACAAACTTTATAAGATTTATATATATCTTTTCCATATGGGAAGAACTACCTAACAGGTTTTCTTTTGCGTTTTTCATGTTTGTCACAGTGTTTCAGTGCTTTTAAGGAGCAGCAACTACAATGAGTGACAAAGAAAAGAAAGATTAAAATTACAAAGATTTGGAAGTTGTTGGAAGGTTTGTTATAAAGATGTGTGAGCTTTACATGGCCTGGAGTGTAGTATTGATCCAAGGCTAATTATATTAAAAGCTAACAATGCAATTATCCAAAGATGCATATAGAGATAAACACAAACATCACTTTGTTTGTTTGTGTGCGTGCGTGTGTGTGTGTGTGTGTGTGCACGTGTGCGTGTGTGTGTGTGCACGTGTGCGTGTGTGTGTTTGCGTGTGCATGTGTGCATGTGTGTGTGTGTGTTTGTGTGTGTGTGCGTGTGTGTGTGTGTGCGTGCGTGCGTGTGTGTGTGTGTGCATGTCTGTGTGTGTGTGTGTGTCTGTGTAGGTACTGAGTGGGTGACTTCCCTGGGCTCCCCCCTGTCCTGGGCTCCTGTGGGCAGGCAGCTATCAGAGCCAGCAGAAAAGAGAAAATCAATGCTTAGCGTCTCAATGAATGTGGCGAGTGCTGGATTGATTGTGACTCTAAATTGGGTCAACAGGATTGTCTATTTAAAGGGTAAGAGCCCTTAATCATCGTTTTAGCTGAGATAGACTCTCAGGCATGCACTATTCCTTTAACATCACGCTGTTATCTGCACCTCAATTCAGCCAGAGCCTCAAAGACACTGCTTCTATCAGATATCTAGAGTTGGGTATGCATGCTAACTGAATGATTGGCAGTCAGCTTGGTACCTTGGTTGTCACGGCTGTGTGTGACAACCTCATAAATGCATTCTCACACGTGGTCTAATGATGAAGTGTCCGTATGTTATCACTTAGAAGTAAACAGAGGTTGGTAGAACTGAGAGCCTCAGTCTGCTCTCCACTCAGTGCCTATGAACAAGGCTATTAGTGACCTCGCTCTAGGTGGGGCATCGATGTGGGCTGACCAGGTTACTTTTCCTATCTGAAGCCAAACCATGGAGTGCTATAGAGATTGACAGACCACGTGACTTTCACGCATTGCATGCCGGTAACTAGTGGCAAAACAATCCAAGTACCTGCATCAAATGCAAGCATTTGCAGCACCGCAAAACGTTCATTCTTCGGTTCCAATAAATTCTTGCTTTTTCTTTGCCCCCCAAAAATGTATGTACAAAACGAAGGAGAACAATGCCGGTCCGTACAAGGACAGACTTAATGAAAAGTCAATGAAAAGATACGAGGAAAAAAATCAAACCAGTGAAAGTGTTAGATCCTTATGAGCACACAGAGGGACAAAATACGTTTACGTGCTGCCCAACTTCACCACGCTCATATTTATAATCATACGGTTCTTGGAGTGAGTGCATACACTCATGAAGTTTAGTAACTTCAGGTCACTGCAACAAGCCCAGGTACAGTTTACCGACGGATGGGTACAGGACCTTAAAATGCACCGTGTAGAAAGTAAAGACCATCGTACGTATCATAAGTTTACCAGTCTCACAAATCGTCGTCATAAATACACATTCGTTAACCGTTTATTAATAGGACCTTTGAAAGCCTCCGTGCGCTAGTACCTCTTGCCACGAGTTCCCAGAATTCTTTGCGGTTTTACCCCTGAGTGACGTCACATTTTCAATCTCTATAATACTGTGTCATACTCGGAATGAGTTCAAATGACTTGACTCTGCTGTCATACGAGAAGCTGTTCATGCACGGTTTCCATGTTGTACTCAAAGCTACCTTTTACTTTTCCCCTTTAAGATCTTCAAGGCCACTAACTGCTGAACTATTGTGAGGCAGCAAAGGCCATTAAAAGGTCTGATTATTTAGGTTCTGATGTGACTTTCCACAACAGGCCTCCAAGGAACTGACAAACAGCCATGTCAGCAGATGTCCCTGATGTCCTGACGCTCAGAGACAGTTTGTGATTGTGGGTAAGCAGCACATTGAGCTAATATGTGTGTGACTCTGATTTGAAACCACAGCAGCCAAATATGGGCAGTCTGGCAAATCAATTAATTGCAACATTCATTAACTGATAAGTCGATTGACGGGTGTGTTTCTCACGGCGGAGCTGATGTATAATCAGAGGCACGTTTTAACAGTAAACTACCAAGTTCTCTGTTTACCACCTGATTCACTGCACTGTGTGTGTGTGTGTGTAATACCTGAGTAGTGACATCTCTCTGATTGGGAATGACGAGATTTAGGATATAGATTTTAGGTACTGTAATATTATTTGTTCATAATATTATGAGGCCAGTGAAAGAGCATACATCAGTGGAAGCTTAAAGATAATAAGCTTTAGCTAATTAATTATAAAAATATAGCGTGTAATGATCGATACAGATAGATGCGATTGAGATTTTTATTGAACATTTTGTAAAAATCATTGCTGGCAGTCCTCCAGCCCCCTGACTACTAGAGCATATCCCAGCTTAATGAGTAGAATTTTACCCACAAATTGGGAACCAGTACATTCTTACTGGGGCGGGTGCAGCAGCTGGTACAACACAAACAGTGAAATTAAGGACGTACTAGAGTACTTCACTACATGTTTAAATGTTGCTGCCTGCTGTTAGCTGGCACAAGAACCACCAAAAAATCATTTTAATAATGTTCTGCTACAGTTTCAAATAAGTTAAGATGCTGCTGGTCACTGCCTGAAAGACTGCTGTACTTGTATGCAACAGGATGTCACAAAACACATTATTCACTCACATTTTTCAAAAGTCAAATCTATGAAAAATACCAAAGATAAGACAGTTTCATTCCAGTGTCTCTACACCTCTCAAAGGGTAGTTACTAGCCAAAAAATAAATATGCAGTAGCATGATGTGCAGTGTGTCAAGACATTTGAGGAAACTGGACAATTGGAGGACAAAAGAAGTATCCATGCATATCAGCATCTAATGGTCTTGTGTCTATCACTTTTTACAGTGACAAACACCAAGATGAGACAGACAGAAGACAGGACTCTAACCACAGACCTCACAGCCATTTCTCACTGCTCGGTACAGAAAGTGGGAAGTTGTTAAAGTCGGGTGTGTGCAAAGCAGTCTTAAAAAGGCGATCCCTGCCAGTGAGCCACAGGCAAGATGTTGAAAAGGTTCAATTAAGGATGCAGAATGATGGCAGGATAAGTGAAGAGGTTCTCTCTGTGTGTGTGTGTGTGTGTGTGTGTGTGTGTGTGTGTGAGTGTGTGTGTGTGTGTGTGTGTGTGTGTGTGTGTGTGTGTGTGCGTGTGTGTGTGTGTGTGTGTGTGTGCGTGTGTGTGTGTGCGTGTGTGTGTGTGTGTGTGCGTGTGTGTGTGTGTGTGCGTGTGTGTGTGTGTGTGTGTGTGTGTGTGTGTGTGCGTGTGTGTGTGTGTGTGTGTGCGTGTGCGTGTGTGTGTGTGTGTGTGTGGTCTGCCCATCACACAAGCTGCACCCACTGAGCTCACTGTGACAAATGTAGGCAGGTTTGGTAGAGATGACAAGATCTTCTTAGAGCTGTCTGTGATCACACAACACGTAGCCTGCTGCAGTACAGTTCATGTACTTCAATGCTGCCCCCCGGCATCACTAACACAGCCAGTATCAGTTTCCTCATAGAGGGGCATGTCTCTGCAGACAGTGCAGTACTGCAGGCTCACAAACACAATGAGATGTCCACAGCAAACTTCATTTGTGAGCCACAGTGTAACAACGGAAATGCTAAATACAAAAACTCCCCCGTTTAATGAGTCATGTCAGATGGCTGCCGCCCCCGAGCTCAGATCTAGACCTCTCTTCCTGTTAAGCTGGAGTTTTTCCTCCTTTTTGTTTCCAGGTGCTGCAATGAGGGGATCGGAAGCTCATTAACACTGGACTGTAGGATCTTTACAGTTAACTTCAAGCACTGCTTGTCTCTGATCTCACTGCCAGCCCTTATGATCCCGTTTAAATAAGCCAAAGGCAACACTGAAAGCCACCAATCAAAATAAAGACAAGTCCTGAACGTGGTCAAAAAGAACAAAGAGGAAAACAGGGCGCGGGGTGAGTGAAGTTAATGATGGAATATAATTATAGATATGTCAATGCTGTGGCATTAGTACAATGTATCAACATCACTTTATTTCTTTTGTCTCCTTTGATGTTTTAAGTGTGGCTGTAACATGACTGAATGAAGAAGAGTCAAACGTGCTCTGCTGGTTGCAGTCAGCAGCTTTATATTATGGGATGTGACTGTGTGATATGCAGAGTGACAGAAACGTCTACATCATCATGCGGCTGCTCAAAACCAGCTTTTTTCCTACAGTTTGATACCAAGCTCTGCTAGCTTTGCTTCCTGCAATGTTGACATGGTTTTTCATGGTGTCATCAAATTTACTGAAGGGATCAAGCAGCTGTTTGGCTGAAGCTGCGGAGGTAGAGCAGGTCGTCTAATAATCAGAAGGTCGATAGTTTGATCCCTGGTTGGACTCGTGGGCCAGATGCTAATCCAAGATACTCTCTGCCGCATCCATTGTTAGCTAGAAAGCACTTCTTCATAGAAAATGTGCTTGTGTGAATGAGGCATGCTGTGTAATGTGCTCTGTGAGAGTGGAAAAGTAACCTATAAGAATTTACAAAACCTTTTAGGCTCATCATACGTGTTCATGGGAGGAGTTAGTGCCGATGTGCACACACATCCAGAAAGCTAAAGCCAGAAAACATAAATGCTGCCAAGCATGAGAAAAAAGACGAAGCATCAAAGAAAACACGAGTTTGAATTAAAAAAATAGGCTCAGATTTGGAATATTTCAAATATGAGAAGCGCTGATTTCTTCCTTCTGTGTCCAAACACACGTTTAAAATGAAAATCCTTCTAACACAAGCTCCATTTTCCTCAGGCTGCACTCAAACACTGTGCTTTGCCACTCCAATCCCTCACAGGACTCCAACAGGAATCTAATTAACCGAGATCAATATTAACACCATCTCTCTGGCCCTATTTCTCTGCTCCCTATATGTTCTCATACCTTTGAAAAGAAGGGAAATTAATTTCTCCAGTCCAAAGATATAAAAGAGGAAGAAACTGAACGTGAGCTTAACGCACAAGAAAGAGCAGAACAGGACAGGAAAGGAAGAAGGGAAGAGCCACGGAGAACAAAAACCACAAGAAATCAGAACAAATAAGAGATGCAGGGGGAAAGCTCTGAGAGCAGCAGCGATGAGTCTATAAGCAAAGCCTTTCTATTGTTTTCAGTATACAAACACAAAAGCTGCTGAAGCAGCAGGCTGATGGTTATCGGCTCCATGTCTGTGCAAAGCCACACATGGAGTCCACATCGACTCTGCAGATGCATGCTTGTTCTCACAGCTCCCATTAGAAGCACACTGTAATGCTGGGCAGACACTGTGCGATTTTTTCAGTCGCGCGATTCAGCTCCTGCTCAAACTGTATGATTGACTCACAGGGGTTAGAAGTTGGTAGGTCACGATGCAGGTCTGACACTATACGACCCGATGCTCTGATGCGACCTGAGTGCTCACACTGTGCGTCCATAAAATGAAGGTTATAACAGAAATTCTGTCGCTCGCTCTCTCCGTCTTTCACTCACACAGACACACCACCACCATCAACTTTGTTAAATTGCTAATGAAAAACACTGATCAGCCAGCTGTGATTGAGCAGCAGTGTCGATCCAACTGTTTTCACGGTTGTTGTGGTCGTGATAATTTTGTGATGCCACATCGAAAAGGCTCGGATGAGCTTTCCAAAGTTCTACAAGTTGTGCCTCCATCGCTTGTGTCCAGATCACACGCTGCACAGCCGTGCTGCGCCGTCTTTTTCGCTGACATTTGTGTTTGCGCGTGCGCAGTGTGACAAACTGCGGTGACAGCCTCACGACGGTCGCGAGGATTTCAAATCCCCATGACCAAGCGATTGATGATCGGGAGCTGGTCGTGAGGTGTCAATCGCTTCTCGTTGCCCCACGTATACTACACGATGCACGATGCACGATGAAGGCCAAAATCGGGCCGATCGCCAAAACGGTCGCACGACTCAAAAATCGGCTCAAAATGGGCCAAAAATCGCACAGTGTGAGCCCAGCATAAGTCTACTGAGATGTCATGCGTCCAAGTACACAATACTCATCGTTTGTTCCACATGTCTGTTTCTTATTTCATGTTTTTTGCCTGAAAATATGGGTGTGATCAAATTTACATTTACCGTAAGAGACCGAGGGAGACTAATTTATCTATGAAAATGATTCCAGCTGAAGGAAGCGACTCTCACAGGTGTGGACACACAAATCTAATGTGTTTGTGCTTTATGAACAAATTTAGGAGCATGTATGAACGAATGAAGGGATAAATTAAACACAGCTTTTAAACAGGTACTAGTAATAATAATAGTTCTATTATTAGCCCTGCAACATGCAGCTGGGATAGGACCCAGCCCTGAACTGGATAACAGAAGAAAATGAATGGATGGATGATTATTATTTACACAAGCAGTAGCTGCTATTTATTATCTCAACTTATCTTACATGATCTTATCTTTGCTTGAAATGACCCATAATTGCTGGACGTCATCACTTACAGCCTAATTCCTGTGAGTTTCTCATGTCAGCTGACCAATCAGCTGCTCCTTTGATCTCTGATGGTAATTTTTGCACATTTGTTTTTTGTGCAGGTAGGAATATTTCCACAAACTGCTGCTGCACAGACTTAACGCCACAACGACTGTAGCCATCAATCACAGCCCGTTCCCAGCTACAGCTAATATTACTGCTTGGGGTATTTCAGCATTTTGACATATGAAATAAAAAGAATCTTCTGGAGACCCAGGGAATGGCCCAAAGGTATTCAACCTCAAAAGCATTTTTGAGGCTTGGCAACGGTAGCTTTAAACAGTTTACCCGCTGCAAGCTAACGGCACAGTTCTGAGCGTATCACTAAGGGCAGGGTCACTAAAATTCAAATCTGAATCCACTATGTTGCTGCTGCTGTGGAAATAAAGAAAACAAAGACACAGTAGACTTGACTACCATTTTGCTGGCAATAAAAATTTACCAATTGCCAGCTGATATCTCCGTTTGAATGCTAATTCTGGGTCTAGTTACCATTCAAATACACTGAAGATGCTAACCTAGCTAATGCAGTAAAAGTAGGAGGTACAGAACCATGTTTAATGATGACAAGAAACCCATCACTCATAGAGTGACACCCACAGAGACACATGTTGACATGCAGAGGAAATTACCTGTAAAAGAAATGAATGAATGATTGTGAAGACTCATCTTGTTTCGGGGAATGTCAAAAGGAAGCAAGGCAACAATGGCTGAGTTGGTGGGAAAGGGAATGAGGATACATGAGGACAGCAGGAGATGGAGAAGAGTGACGGAGTTTCGGATCTATACATGCGAGACTATGAGGCTGATGTTCCTCTCATTACCTACCTGAGAGTGATCAAAGGCCAGGACACATCTGTCACATCTGTCACCCCCACACTCAGACAAAGACACACTGACACAGACAGAGGAAGACAGAGAGAAGCAAACACGGGGGGAGGAAGATGGAAAGGATGTCAACATGCTTTTAGGACGGAGCCTAAAAGATGAGTACACAGATACACAGTGGAAGACAAAATATATTTTAAAGATAAGATGAGTAGATGGACAGATGCTGAACAAAGAGACAAAGCAAAAAAGCAAGCGATGAGGGGAGGAATCACCAGGATGAAGGAGTCAACAGAAAACAACAGAGCAGATAAAAGCAGTGGAAAGAGAAAATGTCACCGCGCTGGTTCTGGTGACCCGGTGTTTGTGCAGTTGTTGTTTTCTGTTTTATTGTGTCATGTCTCTAGTGCAGGTTTTGTTCTTTATTCTCTTTGTCCTTTTGTGTCCGTGTGCTGTTCTTGTCTTGGTTCTCTGTCACTATGTCTTCCCTGAGTTCCACGTCTAGCTACTTTTGTCTCTGTGCTTTATGTTTCCACGTCTCAGTTTCTAGTCTGCGTCTTTGTGAATGTCATGCTTCCTGTTTTATTTTGATAGTCCCTGTCCTGTGTGCAGTGTGTCTAGTTTTGCTTTCCCCTCATCCCATTATGTCTGGTTTGTCCCAGTTGTGTTTCCACCAGTTCCCCCATCCTCTCTATCCAGCCTGTGTATTTTAGTCCTCAGTTTTCCCCTGCTTGTTTTTGCGTCATTAACCATCAAACCTCCTCAGTGCTGTGTGCTTTTCTTCCATGCCCTTAGTATTTTTGATAGCTCTCTGTCCTTGTTTAGTTCCCTAGTTTTTGTGTTTCTAGTTTCCAGTTCAGTTTTCTCCTGTGTTAGCTCAGTGTGGAGTTCCCAGCAAATAAAGCAGCTGTTTTAAGTTTAGTTTTCTGTGTTCCGAGTCCCGGATCTGGGTCCTTCCTCCTGCCTGCCACACGCCGTAACCGTGACAGAACGACGCAACCACAACATGGACCCAGCGGGCTCCGCCCAAGAGCAAGACCTCAGCCGCATCCAGAGACTGGTGAGGTGCATTTCCCACGCCTTGGATCCTAGAGCGAACTCCATCGGGCTGAATGCTATTAAGGTGATAATGAAGTAAAGCCCCCACCTGCTCCAGCTTTCTGGGGTCTGGCCCAGGCTAAAGGGATGGTCCAGGTCCAGGAGCCAGCCGATTCCTCTGGCTCTTCTTTGTCCACACCGCAGCAGCAGCGGACAGAGCTCGCCACGCCGCAACACCTGCAGCAGACTGAGCTCTCTGCTGAGCTCCCTGCTGTTGCTGCTCTCTGCAGCAACAGCAGGTGGGTGGTTCCACGAGGCTGGAATCACTCTTTTTTCACGTCCTGCTCCGACCCTTGTTTGCCTGCCTCCTTCCTGGCGGCGATGTAGGGTCACCAGCCCTCTGCCATTATCGGTCTCCTCCATCATCCGCTTCCCGGAGGAAGCATCATCCACGCCTTTGGCAGTCCTCACCGCGGTCTGGATCCCGGACGTCTCTGGAGAGCCCAGCCATGGTGAGCGAAAAAGACTTTTTTTATTCACTTTTCGTGGCTGAAAATAAACAGACTGTTTTTCTGAGGCCACCGCTGCTTTACGGACTTAACAACCTGTGTTTCCCCTGCTCACTCCGAGCCTGAAAATAAAAGCAGTGTTCACTTTCAGGACAATAATTCCCCCTCAGTGGAGCCTAACAGCTGGGTAACTTATGTTTGTTCTGAGCCTGGTAATATTAAAACTCTTACGTCTGGGACTGTTGACTCCAGCTCAGAGGATTTAAGGTCTGTTTCTGCATTTCCTGCAGAGACTGTTATTATTTCCATGGCAGCTCAGCCCAAAGTTTTGTTCCTGGGGCTGTTTTGGATTTAACGGACAGTATTTACCCAGCTCTTTCTGAGCTCTGAGCGTTTAAGAGTTTGCTGTCCAAGGACATTTATTTTAGTTCTGTGGACTTTTTGTGGACAGAGCTATTTCTACACAGACTCTGAAAATATAAGGATTGTTTCTGCTGACCAGGCTAACTATAAGACTGTTTGTATGGCTGCTGAACTGACTCTTCCAGAGACTCTCTCCAGGGCTTCCCCAGAGGGTGAGCTTCAGACCTCAGCAGACTCTGGACCCCTGGAGACTATAGAGCTAGTGCAGTGCTAGTGCTCTGCCGTCTGCAGCAGCCTCTGCTGGGAGCCCAGGCTAGTCGCCTCAGCCTCTTCTGTCATCAGCTGAGGGCTCAAGTGAGCTCAACAAGCCTGCAAAAGACTTCCTCTTGCTGCAGCCCGAGGAGCGTCCTGAGCTGGCTTTGTGCCCTGCCCAGCTCCATCCTACTTCACCCCAGCCAGAGGTCTCCGCACCTGCTGGCCCTCCATCTGTCTCCGCTGGCGGCTCTGGAGAGCTGCTCCAGCCATTTACGGCTTTTATGCCGCTGGGCTCAGGAGAGTTTCTTTCACCATCCACGGCTTCCACGCTGCCATTGATCTCCGCTCCAGCTGCCCACAGCTACCACGCCACCGTCAGTGTTGGCTGGGGGCTCTGGAAAGTCTGCCCAGCTTCCAGCTCAACCACCAGCTCCACCGCCTGTGGTTGCCTCACCACCACAAGCAGCTGATGCACCACCCCCAGCTCCATTACTTGCAGCTCCACTACCTGTGTCTTCCACGCCGCTAACTACTCCATCACGCAGTTCTGGGCGCAGTCTGGTCCTGCCCTTCCTGCAGGTCCACATCCACAGCCAGTACGACCAGCACGTCACCTCATCATAGGTGGCCTCCTGAACTCTGTTGTTGCCGCCATTTTCTACATGGACCTGCGTCGCCCATGCTGTTGCCATTTTCCACGCGGTCAGCCTCTTGAACTGTGTTCTGGACTCCTGGGCTGTTGACCTCCAGGTCGGCCCCCCGATCCATTTTGTTTTGGATTCACTTTTCTTTAGTTCTGGAAGACATCCCCTAGAGAGGGGGCTCTGTCACGGCACTGGGTCTGGTGACCCAGTATTTGAAACAGTGAAAACATACTTAGCACACCTACCAGGTACAGTCATGAGCTTTTAAAGGTCTCTGTGGAGTCCAGTGAAAACTTAAGTGGTTTCTGAGAATGAATGAGAAAAGCCTGAAAGTTCTGCTGTGTTAATGTGGAGGCCCGGGTACTCATCTTGTCCCTGAATGGACACAGCTCAGGTATCTATCATCTTCCTTCTGAAGTCCTTCTGATTAAATCAATTCAGGATGTCTTTGAAATGGTCACATTGAAGACGGGGACCAGGTCTGAGACCACTTGAAGTCAGTTGCCATCTTCAACATGACATTTGTACATTAAGACAACAATAAAACATCAATAAAACCGGGTATAATTTATACATTTATAAGCCAACAAAGGCAGCTAGTCCATTTTATTACTACCATGCATCTGCACGTTAGTAGTGCAAATCTCTGTCTCAGAAATGAGAGTAATATTCTAACAAAATAATATGTCATCAACACACTTACATGTGCTTCTCTCTGAAAACAGCAGGAGGCTGAGGAAGATTCACTATGTTTAAGATTCAGTCTTTTTGTCATGGTCCTGCGACCATGACTCAGTGACTTTATGTTTATGTTCTTTATTGTTATTACTTTCATTATTATTCATGGCTGTTTTGGGATGGTTTGTGTTTGGGATTTTAGACACTGGGTTCTGGGTTTGTGCTCCCTCTGTTGGTCCCTGGTGTTAGTGTTCCCCTGTCTCGTCAGGTTAATCAGGTCCAGCTGTTTCCCCCACCTGTGTGTGATTTCCCAGTGTCTCTTTGTGTACTTATAGTGCGTGTTTTCCTCTGCTCCTCGTCGCGTCGTCTGTGTTCATACCCTGTGAAATCCCCTGCGTGCTCTCCCTGCTGTTCTCCCTTCATGTTCAGGTTTGCCACTCCTTTGTGTAGTTTCACCCAGTTTAGTTCATCCTTAGTTCTGTTTTGCCATCTCCACTTTATGTTTGATATTGTCAATAAATCGCCTTCACATCTGAGTAAGTGCTGCATTTGAGTCCTCCTTTCCACTCTTCACACGGCCGCTGCCCCGGACCGTGACACTTTTAAATAAATCACAACAGCAATCGCTGTAGGTGCTTGTTTTTAAAGACTCTGTCCCTGAGAAAACACCAACAATCAGATGACCCCCTATGAGCAGGCACTCGGGGGGAAGTGGGAAGGAAAAACTCCCTTTTAACAGGAAGAACATGTAGAGTGTGCTTACTGTTTATAAATGTGTGATTCGCTCTTTCTGCAGTGTGTGAAACTGAACTGTAGCACTGCACAGCGTCACTGTTTGATGAACAAACACTAACATTGTTCCACTAACATCATTATTCTGACATACATGCCGAAGTACAGGTATGTATTGATGGGAGCGCCTGTTGATGGGACTAAAACAAAGAAACATGACTGCTGCTCTAAGTGTGCACACTGCTGAGAGAGGTTTACTGATCTCTGTGCAGAAACGTGAAAGAGCTGATTTATCTGAATTTACAGTAACGAAAACTCAAAACTCAAAACTCGGTAACTCAGGTTCGAGTATTTAATGCGTTGATGGAACAGACGAGTTACACTCATTGTTGAAGACTTAACATGACAACATCATCTCCACTTGTTACAGGCGCTTTTTTCTCCATCAGTGTGACACATATAACATGACAGATAATTGATCATTGACCAGTGTGTCACAAACAGCAAAGGTCTATAATATAAGGAAACTGTCTCATAGTCTGACAGCTGCAGAGAACAATAGAGACTAGAGATTTTATTCTGAGCTGATAATAAATCTACGATGTAATCACTGTCTCTGTCCTCATACACTGAAGCCTGACTGACTGTGGAAGTGCTCATCGTGGGGGACAAAAAAGAACAAACCTGAGATTTCAGTGTTTGTAAAACTGCAAATTTCTGCAGATCAATTCACTTGTGCTTTGAGAGCAACTTCACAAATGAGGAAATGAATCAGAGGGTCAGTCAGCTGGTGCAGGCACAGCAGGAGGGGTCACAGAGAAAACTCCTGTTCACAGAATCTAACAATTAAAAATGGCTTAAATATAGTCGTCATATATAAACACAGAGAGTAAAAAAAGGGTCAGTGAAGAAGAAACACCCAGTGCATCATGGGAATCCCCCAGCAGCCTAGATCTGTTGCATGATAACAAAGGGAGGATTCAGTGTCACCATCTTATTAGAGTAGACTGGGTGTCTCCTAAATCCAAACTGGGAGCTGGTTCCACAGAGGAGGGGCCTGCCTCCCATTCTACTTTTAAGTGCTCTAAGAAGCACCAGTGAGCCTCTGTTAGGATAATAACATACCACGAGGTCTTTAAGGGGCTTGTTTATTCAACATTTCGTATGCGAGGAGAAGGACAAAAATTAAAACCTCCAATATGTCTCCAGCACAGGAGAAACATGCTGTTTCTTCCCTGTGGAAGGCAGTGCTCTCACTGCTGTGTACTGGATCAGCTGAAGACTTCAGGGAGCTTTTAGAGCTGGAAGTATTCTGGAGTCAAATGTGGAGCCATCTGTCCTCACAACCTGCGACAGAATGGCTTTGGAAAAAAATCAAGGTGTTGCAATGACTTGGTCAAAGTCCAGACCTCAAACCCACTGAAATGCTTTTGGTAGGACCTGAAACATTGTAAACAGCTACAGCTGCTTGTCTCTGTCTTGTGTCCACTGAAAACCAAACCAGATACAAACGGAGCACATTTCATCCAACAATAAGAATAAAGCACGTATCCCCAGTCTGACTTACTCTCAGTACAGTACAGTGGAGTGTTTAGAGAGAGAGTGAAACATTGTTTATCCAATAGTTACAACAGCGAGCTGCAGTGAGAAAGGATTTCACTTAGCTGACCATGAAATCTGAAAAAGCCTAACAAGAAGAGCTTATGGTGAGTTTATAGAGCTCCTCTTGGCAAAGCAGACGTGTTTGCACCACAGTGCATTCATGATTCTGCTTGCTAAGCTGCCAGACAGGACAGGTTAGAAAAAGGCACAAAGAGAGGATGGATGGAAATACAGCCAGGGCCCTGTTCCAGGAAGCAGGCTGAGCAAACGTGGCTCCAACTATAAACTCTGTTAACTCTGACATGGGCAACTCTGAGTTTTAATCCACAAAGGTGATCAGTATGTTCCCCCCGTGTGACACACGTGTGTGAGCAGAGACAGCACGCCATCAAAAAGAGATCTCAGAGACCAGCAGTCACCATGGCAACAGGTAAATAAAGAACAGGACTGAGGAATATGAACATCTGAACGGTGTCCAGATTCAGGGGCTGCTTTTGTAGACCGAGTACGTCACAGCCAGGCGACGAAGGCTGTCCAAATCTGAAGACCCCAAATGCGTCCGACAAACACGTCCTTCGTTTCTCACTAGAGCCGACGAGAGTCTCAGCACATTGCTTTCAACCCCCCCCGCGGTCTTTCGTTACTCAGGTTAAACGTGATATATAAGTCACTCAGATAACATAAAAATGTTATTGTTTGGCTTTTTTCAGTGTTTTATTTGTTCCTGAGTAAATCGGTTCAGCTGAGATTAAATAGTATAGTTTTCACACAGCTGAATAAACGTCAAACAAAAAACTGATTAAATAGAAGTCGAGAATTTACTCAAACGCCCTGTTATATTTTAGATAGCAACGAGCAGACGGTTGAGTTGATTAAACTCCAACGAGACAGCGGGGACGCAAATCTGAAGGCTAGACCGTCCCATTTCACAGCCTCGCACTTCCGGCCTTCTCGGTCTTCAGAGAACCCGGCCCACGTAGACCGTGAGTCCTTCAAAGGATGCAGCCCCTGGAAGACACAGCACATGTGTCAGTGCTGACATATGTTCAGGTGGTAACAGGGCGGAGACATGGTTTCTATTAATTAGTTATCATGGTTTGACATGTAATATATAAATGTTTTACATAACTGCAGCTGTAGGTGACAGGAAACGCAGATGAAACAAAGTTTACACATCAGAGTTAAACTCTGCTTCCTGGAGTGGAGCCCAGGCTGTCCAAAGTAAAGAGGACCAACAAAACACGACCTTCTCTACAACTGCACCGTTGTTCTGCTCCTTTCAGAATTAACGAACAAAACTCTCATTTATTAACAGTCCAACATCCAGCAGGTACAGCGCTACACACAAGTAGAGAAAATACTGTATAAAGATGTGTGTAATGGGATGTGGGCGGAGACAAGTGTTTTCTTTTCTTTTTTTTGCATTGTTGTGTAATTTTTGTTTTTTTTCACGTCACAGAACTATCATTTAAAGTCTGCCAATCTGTAGTAGACAGAGGAAGAGACGATCTGACCTTTCCCCTTAACCATTCGTTATGATTGTCTCCACTTAGAGGTCAGCTGCCATAAATCAGAGTTAGAACAATGAGCCTATAAAAACCTCACGGAGTCACTGGCCATTCCTGCCTTACCACACAACTTCATGATGTTTTATGTTCACTGTAACCTATTCTTCACTTCCCTGTAGTATGACACTGCAGTCAAACCACAGTTTAGGACAAAGTTTGTTGTTTGTTCCCAGATTGAATGTGTTTGTGCCACACAGACGTGGAGGTACTGATGTGCCTCTGTGTTATTACTCATTGGTTTTGCTTACGATGTTTGTTTCCACATTACTACCCCCACTTTATGGTCCCTTATTATGACCCCACTATTATATATTATATATATAAGTTTCAGTGTAATATTACTCGGCTGCGGCCACTGTTGATATAAGATGATTATTGAGTATTACTTGGGTGACTAAGTGGTAATGACTTCTTGTTTCCACCTTTCTATGACAGCATTATTATTGGTTATTACTCCATTACAAGCTGTAATAGAAAGTTCTGCTCAGTAATGTTTCTGCGCGATAAAAAATGCCACGAGAAACAGGAAACCAGTGTGGCAGACATTTGCCCCGGATGCATCTGAGAGCAACCTGGGGTTGGTATTTGCTCAAGAATACTTTGGCATGCAGACAGGGATCGAACCATCAACCTTCCAATTAGTAGGTGACCTGAGCTACAAACACCAATGAATATTCAGTTTATGTGACGTTACTTCCCTGCTCACTCTGTCATGTTGGCCAGTGATTTCTGTTATTTAACTTTGTGGTGTTACACTCAGATGTTGCAGAGTTGCTGCTTTCCCTACACCGAGCCAGTTCAGGAAAAGCAGTCTCTCTCTTCCCTCTCACCAAGACGAGTAGCACGTGTTTGCTTCAGTTCTTTGTTCTTTGTTTCAGTGAAGGATGAAGTAATTCATATGAGTCTTGTAGCACATGTGAGTGTGCTACAAGCTTTGCTTTTCCCCCAAATGTTTAAATAAATGTTGAAATTTGTAGTCAGAAGCTAAATTATGAACATTTCATGTTTTACCTATGTATCCTTGCTCACTAACTTAAAAATATTCTACATATTGATTACACATGTATTCATAAACATTTAATGGTATCTTAAACACACTGGAAAGTGTGCACAAGTCATCATGTCGTGTCTTATTTAAAGAGTTAGTTATTTTACTTTGACTAACACACAAATCCCTCACCAGCTCTTTATTGTCAACCACAATAACTCCGTTTCCCATTCCATCCAGGTAATGTTCCCCTCCTCTAAAAGTTATCTTTTGTAAGATAAGCCATTTATACTGGTGTTTGTCTGCTGTTGCGTCAGGTTTCCTATGACGTGTAGGTGGCATGACTCGAGGAATGTGTCAGCCAGCAGTAAGATCAAGAGTGGAAGTGAGGATTTGCATATACTTACGGGTTTAATGAGGACAGATTCCACTGGCTTTAGTCAATCTCTACCATGAGGCTGACATTTGTAGTTTGGACATTCATGTTACAACCATCAGAGAGAAAAATGTATTTAATGTATATAACAGCATGTGTAGCTGACTTGGCTGCATTATCAGGGCTGAGCTGCAAGTGATATGTAGTGATGCTAATACAGGCCAATAAGTTAGCATAACAAGTAGGACAGAGAAAAGCAAAAGCAGCATTAGCATACTGAGTGCTAATGAGCAGGCTTGTGATTAAAGGAAATACCAAAGCAGAAATGAAAGCTATGAGGAATTCTTGTTTAGCACACTAGCTCGCACTGGGATCATTGGTGGACAAGGAAAAAACATCCATCAGAGCTCAGTCAGGTTCGTTCACCACTTCTGATATCAAAGAGCAATTCCAACAGGTAGCCTGGTGCTTTTACGTTAAGCATGTCTAGCTTTGTTTATAAAAGTATTGTGCAGGTATTGTGTTTCTAAAAGTACTGAAACCTGCTGTGATGGAACCTGTAGTCACTTTCCACTCTGTGTATCTGAGTGGAAAGCGATTAGGCACGTTCTTTGACCTTTAGGATAGACCATCTTCATCGCTGGGCTATCATGACCATCCCAGTGTCAACGTTAGTTACCATTTTCCTTATTAAGGGTAAGGATAAACTTTATTTGTCGGTTGCAGTTGCCTGCACCTGAAATGACAGACCTAGTCGACCATACATACGGTACATACAATATACAAACTTACATTGGGGAGACAGGTCGGACTAGGCAGCAAAAAAAGGGATAGACAGTGAGATATGTAACACATAGGTGCAGCAGAAAAAAAAGGGTTTCTGCCCATGATGACTCCAACAAATGAGTCATCATGGGCACAAAACAAAAAACTCCATAGCACATAAAGAAGAACAGACGTCATCACACTGTAACGCCATGAAACACAGACAAGCAACAAAAGGGGGGAGGGGGGTACGCCGATGTACACAGTGGTCATGGTCGCTACGATTCATCGCACCTCCAACTGAGCCGCTGTCTCCATCGAGTGGGAGGTAAGGATGGGAGGAGGCGTTGGATCTGGGGAAGGGACTGTGGTGAGTGCATATCAGTATCAGTGTGCATGTGTGCGTGTCAGGGTGTGTGTTAAGTTCAGCCTGAGAAAGTGTCCTTCTGCTTGTTAGGCAAAGATCAACAGTGCGCAGCCTACGCAGGTGGCCTTGAGGAATAGGGCAGAGAGTCCGTTCGTTCTCATATCTCTTGGAAGAATGTTGTTCTTCTCCTCGGCATCCACCTTCAAGCAGCTGGCGCAGTCGGGGGTGGGGGTGTAGCCGCATTAGAGATGGAGGTAACTGGTTTAGGGCGAACGAACTGCATCCATTTTTCAGTCGTTCTAATGTCCATCACTGGTCTCCAGGTGTATTTCTCTTTGAAGAGCCCTGAGCTCCTCCAAGATCTTTCCCATATTTCGTTCAGTAAGAACAGTCTGAGCACTCACCGCTCTTCCCACAGTTTCCATCAGAGTGGCGAGCCTTGTGGGGTTTTGAACAGCAGTCACCGCTTTCTTCAATTTCCGATAAGCCAGGGCCAAGCCAGCTCCAAGCCAAGGAGGTACTCTTTCTAGAGCCTGTTTTAATTTGGTAGATGGTTTCTGTTGTGGCCATTTTTGTTGAATGTTTATAAAATGCAATTTGTATTCATTTTTGTTTTTTCTTTAAAGGTGTAAGAATATACTGACCTGGTTTTGTTATGTAAATTTGTAAGTAATTTTATTGGCGAAGCTTTTGGAAAGTGATTGGTTTGTTAGCTTATGGACCCTCCCATTAATCAAGAGATTAAGAGCACCCTGGATGGGTGTGGTAAAGAGGTTTTTTGTTTTTTGTTTGCCAAATGTCAGATGGGAAGACGGGAGGGTTAGAAAATGATTTTTTGACCACTTTTGAAGTTGTTAAAGCAAATTAAGTTAACTTTCGTTTAATTTTAAGTTTTAAGAAGTTATTTGGCTGATTTCTGTTTGTAATTTTCCACGAAATAAACGCCATATGATTTTTAAACAATGGAGTCAGAAGTGCGTTCTAAAACAAACCTCCCGTTGCCACCTACGGCCTTTTCTTGGACTTTTTTCGTGTTTGGAACGTAAAAGGCCGCGACAGTTTCTTTATTTTTTGTCTTAAGTTTGACTTCCTTGTTGTTCCACTTCTCATGATTTTGAATTTGAAGTCTAAGCCCTTTGTTTCCCTTTAGTTTTTGTCAAAGCATCTCTTGTTTTTTCTGTGTTTTCTACCTCTGAGTTTAGTGGATTTAGTTACTTTTTTTTCATAGACTTTTGAACTGAATAAGGGATTGTGTGTGTGCCGTTTGAGATGGCATTAGGGTCCTAACCAGCCATGCTCCACAGCTCAAAAACTCTTTCTAAATATTTGCATAAAACATATCTGCATATGGTACACACTGAAGCAGGAGAATACACATCTGACTAAGTGATCAAAGTTGAGCTAAAGAACATTTGAGAATGCATCATAGACCATGATCAGATGTGGTAATGAAAAAAGGCACTTCAAAGGAGAACTTAGTCAGACTTCAATGTGTCCTGAAAGGAAAATGGGCAGAACATCCTCTGTAAAGGATGGGGATCGGCAAACTGCGTCTCCGGAACTGCATGCGGCTCTTTAGTCCTTATACTGTGGCTCCGCGTGGTTTGGGAAAATAAATTAGAAGTGTTTAGCTGAAGTGTATTTTATTTATATGAGTTCTTTTTTAACTTGTAGTTCTAAATTGGAAGATTATATAAAAATAAAATTATATTATTTTTTCATTGCTCAAAATAAGCGTCACACTCGCGGAAGCTGAAACGCCGTGCATTTATCGAGACTTTCAACCCCAGGTAGGCCAGTTATGGACCTTCGGATCCACATTATGTCAGCAGCTCCACCGTGAACTATGTTAAAACAAACACGCTCACGCCCCACAGACGACAGCTTACAGTCCTGTAAAGATAAAGTGACTTCGTATAGCCCCGACCTGCAGACGCTGTGCGCAGAGGTTCAGGAGCAGAAGTCCCGTTGTAAACATATCACGGCAGACCCGACGATGTTTGCATGAACACGCTTTTCAGCATCTCTTTAATGACCACTTTTCATACACAGTTGCTGACACGTACAGCCGGCTGTAGCTTTGCAGCTCACAGCCCGACACACACCAACACAACAACACAGAGAGCACAGACGTTAAGGCGGCGAGGCGTGATTGCGGGTGCCGCTCAGGTGCGTCCGCCTCCCCTGCAGCGGCGCTGCAGACCACGTCCCGCCACACACATTAACCAGGTAAAATACATATTTAAGCTGAATTTGGCAAATATCTATTTTTCATTTTTTAGCAGCATAGAGCTTTTTTCCAATTATTTTTTAACAGTCGGGTCAAGGCTCCAAAAGCCCAAAGGAGATATATCTGTTGTGAGCCACTACCCATATTGCTCACAACAGTTTTTGTTTGCTGGATCATTTTAGTTCAGCTTTCCTTTTGTTATATTTCTTTAAGAGTACAAAATGTGTTAATTACATAAATAACATGTAATTTTCTCTGTAGCACTTTGTGGATTTCATAAGCAACACACCTTAGTTGTTCACACAAAGCATAAAGGTAAAAAACAATAACAGTGTTATCTTCATTTTAGATTTCAAAAAGTATTTGCGGCTCCCAGTTTTTTCTTTTGCATGGAAACCGGGTCCAAATGGCTCCATCCATCCATCCATCTTCATCCGCTTTATCCGAGGCCGGGTCGCGGGGGCAGCAGCCTAAGCAGAGAAGCCCAGACCTCCCTCTCCCCAGCCACATCCTCCAGCTTATCTGGGGGAACACCAAGGCGTTCCCAGGCCAGCCGAGAGATATAATCTCTCCAGCGTGTCCGGGGTCTGCCCCGGACCTGTGCAGCGTCCGCATTACTGCAGCTGCAGCCCCAATCCGTCTGTTGATCTCCGGCTCCCTTCTCCCATCACTCGCGAACAAGACCCCGAGATACTTGAACTCCTCCACTTGGGGCAGGAACTCATCCCCGACCCGGAGTGGGCACTCCACCCTTTTCCGGCTGAGAACCATGGCCTCAGATTTAGAGGTGCTGATCCTCATTCCCGCTGCTTCACACTCGGCTGCGAACCGTTCCAGTGCGAGCTGGAGGCCCTCACCCGATGTAGCCAACAGAACCACATCATCCGCAAAAATCAGAGATGAGATTCTGAGGCCACCAAAGCGAAAGCCCTCCGCCACTTGGCTGCGCCTAGAAATCCTGTCCATAAAAATTATGAACAGAACCGGTGAAAAAGGGCAGCCCTGGCGGAGCCCATCACCCACCGGGAATGAGTCCGACTTATTGCCGGCAATGCGAACCAAGCTCTTGCAACGGTCGTATAGGGATCGATTGGCCCGTATCTGTCTCCAAATGGCTCTTTCAGTGTTAAAGGTTAACCCCTGCACTACACTAATAATATGGTCATAATGGCTCTGCATTAACAGCTATGGTAAAGCCAAAGTATGGCTAGCCATGGTGTAACGTCAGACCTTGTTCCACAGCTTTGTGAATTGAAAGCTTCATCTAGTTTTATTCTGTAAGCGTCTGTATTTTTGTTCTACATACATTTAAAGTTTTCTGAGTTACTAAAGTGAATGAGGCTCTCTCTGATTGTTGAACTGAATAGTTCTTTGATTTCCCACTGCATCTCTCTTAAAGACTCTATTTTCTTGTAGTAGTGTCTTATTTGGCGACAAACACATACACACACACACACACACACAGTTTTCATACATTGGTGACTATTGGGCAATGGACTTTCCATTGAACCCTTTTGAATAACCATAAAAAAGTGTTGCATGCAAGACTAGACATTGAGCAAATATTCAATATGACCTTTTTCAACGGCCTGTATTCCAATAAATACTAATTTCCTGTTGATCTAATTAGTGCCTGGGGGAATTTGTTTTCATCAATTATTGAGTAGAAACAGGAGCAGCTCTATGTTCTGCTGTTGTAATGGATTTATTATGGTTAAAGGAGGGGTGGAAAGAAAGGCTGGCTATTATTTACTAAGTAGTACTTTAATTTTGCTGAAACCACCCACTGATATGTGCAACCCCCACAACGTGTTATATATCCACACACAGTGGCAGATTTACACGCAGTGGACAGAGTAACTTGGGTTAGCTCGAGTGAACGTGTACGATGATCATCTAGATAAACCCACTAACATCTGTAACACTAATAATAGTAATACTTGACAGGTACTTTGTTTGAGGATGATACATTCATCTGTGGTCAATGGACTCATCTGTTGCAGGACTATAAGCCTGGGACTTTTTTCTTCTGTTAATCCATGTAAAGCTGTACTGGGACAGTAGCATGAAGTAGGTAGCATGAAACGGTGTCATGTAACACTGAGTTTATAACCTAAATGCAATGTTCATTCCAGACAAGCCTGTAAAATAAACAGAACTGAACAACTAATGGATAAAAAACACTGCAAATATAAAGTGAAGAATACAAACGTGTTCAGAAAATCACATGATGCACCAGCAGCTGGCTCATAACTGCACTTTGTTGTGCTCTAGGAATGAGATCAGGTCAGGTTTACTGTTTGTTCAAGCACATCTAATCCTGTAGAGGGGTCAGGCATCAAACAACCGACCCAGACACACTAATTTCAGTCTTTTCTATCTATACTAAAATCATGACTGTAACAGACAGCTCAGTCAAAAAATCTTATGTAATTAATAATTCCTTTATCTTACACAAAAACCAAACAAACACAAGAAAAAGTTGTGACTGTCTAGATCAGAGGTCTCAAACTCGCAGCCTCGGGGCCATTCGCGGCCCACGTCACCCCTACTTGCAGCCGTGAAGAAATATGAAGAAATCTAATGCAGTTTGAAGTGACTGTTGTTGTTAGGGACAACATGACGCCCGTATGAGCAGAGAACACAAACATGCTGAGGCTGTGTTAGTTCAGTGACTGACTCACAAATTCACATGTCACTTCTGTCTGCATTTGTATTGTGTTAAATACAAAGAGCAGAGTATAGAGCAGGAACAAAACAACTGCATGCACACACTAACTTGCATATTCATCTTCACACACACTGCAGTAGAGTCCAGTAGGTGCTACAGTGGAAGTGATGAAGCAGCAGAAGCATGCAGCTGCCAATAAGGATCCAGTCTGACATTTATTAAAACACGTTTCCTCTTGTGCTGCAACCCTGAGAATTCCACATGGACACAGTGGATCAAGCATAATTAAAAAGGTAATGATGCTGGCATCAGTCCGGCTGGCAGGACTTGAGGGCTGCCCAGTGCTACCAGGATACCCAGATTTCAAACGTCTGTCTCCTCCCACCAAAGGCACAGAACACCAGAGGGCCAGGACTAAGGCTACGTCCACACTGGCCCGGATAGATATGAAAACGGCGTTTTCGACTGAAAACGCTCCAAGTCCATACCGCGTTTTCAGTCATTTTCACAGAGTTGTGCGTCCACATTGAAATGGCCGAAAACACTTACGTTCCAGTACTGTTGCTGCGAGTAACACAAAAGTACAAAGTTGCAGACGTGAGTGAAAATTAGCTATGTGGAGCATGTACAGACTGATACAGTGGGGCAAAAAAGTATTTAGTCAGCCACCGATTGTGCAAGTTCCCCCACTTAAAATGATGACAGAGGTCAGTAATTTGCACCAGAGGTACACTTCAACTGTGAGAGACAGAATGTGAAAAAAAAATCCATGAATCCACATGGTAGGATTTGTAAAGAATTTATTCGTAAATCAGGGTGGAAAATAAGTATTTGGTCACCTCAAACAAGGAAAATCTCTGGCTCTCACAGACCTGTAACGTCTTCTGTAAGAAGCTTTTCTGTCCCCCACTCGTTACCTGTATGAATGGCACCTGTTTGAACTCATCATCTGTATAAAAGACACCTGTCCACAGCCTCAAACAGTCAGACTCCAAACTCCGCCATGGCCAAGACCAAAGAGCTTTCGAAGGACACCAGGAAAAGTATTGTAGACCTGCACCAGACTGGGAAGAGTGAATCTACAATAGGCAAGCAGCTTGGTGTGAAAAAATCAACTGTGGGAGCAATCATCAGAAAATGGAAGACATACAAGACCACTGATAATCTCCCTCGATCTGGGGCTCCACGCAAGATCTCATCCCGTGGGGTCAAAATGATCATGAGAACGGTGAGCAAAGATCCCAGAACCACACGGGGGGACCTGGTGAATGACCTGCAGAGAGCTGGGACCAAAGTAACAAAGGTCACCATCAGTAACACACTACAACGGCAGGGAATCAAATCCCGCAGTGCCAGACGTGTTCCGCTGCTGAAGCCAGTGCATGTCCAGGCCCGTCTGAAGTTTGCCAGAGAGCACATGGATGATACAGCAGAGGATTGGGAGAATGTCATGTGGTCAGATGAAACCAAAGTAGAACTTTTTGGTATAAACTCAACTCGTCGTGTTTGGAGGAAGAAGAATACTGAGTTGCATCCCAAGAACACCATACCTACTGTGAAGCATGGGGGTGGAAACATCATGCTATGGGGCTGTTTTTCTGCCAAGGGGACAGGACGACTGATCCGTGTTAAGGACAGAATGAATGGGGCCATGTATCGTGAGATTTTGAGCCAAAACCTCCTTCCATCAGTGGGAACTTTGAAGATGAAACGAGGCTGGGTCTTCCAACATGACAATGATCCAAAACACACCGCCCGGGCAACAAAGGAGTGGCTCCGTAAGAAGCATTTGAAAGTCCTGGAGTGGCCTAGCCAGTCTCCAGACCTCAACCCCATAGAAAATCTGTGGCGGGAGTTGAAAGTCCGTGTTGCTCGGCGACAGCCCCAAAACATCACTGCTCTCGAGAAGATCTGCATGGAGGAATGGGCCAAAATACCAGCTACTGTGTGTGCAAACCTGGTAAAGACCTATAGTAAACGTTTGACCTCTGTTATTGCCAACAAAGGTTATGTTACAAAGTATTGAGTTGTATTTTTGTTATTGACCAAATACTTATTTTCCACCCTGATTTACCAATAAATTCTTTACAAATCCTACCATGTGGATTCATGGATTTTTTTTTCACATTCTGTCTCTCACAGTTGAAGTGTACCTCTGGTGCAAATTACTGACCTCTGTCATCGTTTTAAGTGGGGGAACTTGCACAATCGGTGGCTGACTAAATACTTTTTTGCCCCACTGTATTATTCTTTAATAGGGCTGTCAAAACTGAGAGCAAACAAAACAACTGCTGTGTAATGCCCTCCGCTACTTTAGTTTAATTGGTCACATGACTGCATCACATGACTAACATGCATCACCGTTTTAGACACTGTTTTCACTGTCCAGGTTAACATACCTAAGCAGTCTGATATACACACACACACACACACACATAGGAAAATATTTAGTATACACATCCAGAAATGCATACACTATTATATATTGTACATATATTTATTAGTTTCAGGTTGGCCATTCTTGTATTTTGCTCGTTTGTGTTGTTGTGTTTGCACATCTCTGTTGCTTGTGAAGCTCGCACACAAGAATTTCACTCGCATGTGCTGTGCCAGTGTGCCTGCACATGTGATGTGACAATAAAAGTGATTTGATTTTGATTTGATTTGATATGTTGAGCTCTCCAGCTAACACAGAGCATCCCGTTACAGGCTGTTCGATGTCTTCCATTAGAGCAGAGAAAGACAAACCAGTACATTATTTTTAATCTCAACACATTTTTAATCCTAAGACACAATCATGGCTCTCTTAGAGAGCTCCAAGTTACACTCCACAGTATTTATTGTATAAAAGACATGAACATTTTCTCTCACTCCTTTAAATACTTCATACGACGAAGGAGAAACATGCACAACCCATCAGAGCTGGATGTGACACATGGGCGATGAAGAACACCTGTGTGAACTAACACGCACTGTGAGTGAACATCCTGTTCACACAAATATAAAATAATCAGTATGTTTCTTTTTCTTTGATATGAATTGTGGAGTGTGTGTGTGTGTGTGTGTGTGTGTGTATGTGTGTGTCTAAATGTTTGTGTCTGAATGTGTGTTTAAACTTAAGCAGGAAAAATCTAAGGAGGTTCACTGCAGTCAAATCGTCTACAAGTATCATATAAAGTATTTTGTGCAGAGCAGAAATTACTCATGTCTGCTCCACTCTCTCTCTTAAGAGTGCACACACACACACACACACACACACACACACACACACACACACACACACACACACACACACACACACACACACACACACACACACACAGAGTGAATATACATGCACACAGTCATAAACACGTATCTTAATGGCCAAGAGGAATGGATGTAGGTATGTGGAGAAAAGAGAAAAGCTGACTTAAACATTTTTCTCAATTTCACAAAAGTAGCTGCGCTGTTGTCAAAATGATAAACGAGAGAATAAAAAGAGAGAGAGAGACACAAAAAGAAGTGAGAGAGAGAAAAGTCAGAGAAGAACCAGGTTTAGAGGGAGGAGGGTGGAACCACCTGACCTGAACATGTGACAGCAGCAGCTGGATGTTTTTATATCAGACTTCTGACTAACACATAGTTCTTTCCTCTGTTAATCACCACAGCCATTTTTAAATCCAACATAGTTACTAATTACTGATTACTTCTCCAAAAAAGTAATCCAGTTACTTTACTGATCATTTCTTTTCAAATGTAATTAGTTACTTAGTACTTAGTTACTTTTCAAAAACATGATACACAACCTGAATCCATGATAAAGCAGTAGACCTTTCAGCCCAGCTTGACTTTTTCTTCATAATCCGTCATATAAAACTGAATCAAAGCCTCTGTCTAAATTTAGTTTATTAGTTTTAATCTTTTAATTTGATGCACTTTGCATTTGGCAAAAATTTAATTATATGCAACACAGTAATGCAGCGTGCTTATGGGAAAGTAACAGTAATCTAATTACTTTTTTGCAATAATATTCCCTTACATTATTCGTTACTTGAAAAAAGTAATCGGATTACAGTAACATTACTTGTAACGAGTTACTGCCCATCTCTGACTACCAGTATAGTTTCATGTGCTTCATGGAGAAGGACACTGCAGCCTCACACTTCCTGGATCTCAGCATTTCTGACTTCAGGAAGTTTTTGACTGAACACTTATTGTATTCACACATATAGCTCACTGTTCTATAGGCTGTGGACATTATTAAAGGGAGGCAAAGAGAACTCAGTGTTCATTTCAGTAATGAGGCCTTACTTCCTACAGGAAGATGCCCAAACTGATAATCATGTTCTGCAAATCTGCTTTTGTGCTGTGGATATTAAATGTTCAATAGTGATTTCTTTCTTGCTCTTAGTTACAATTTTGATATAACGTTTTCTAAAAGATAAATAAATAAAAGTGTCAAAGCTGTTTATGCATTTGTGGTCTTGAGTGGTCAGTTCATGTATTTAAAGTCTGATGAGTATTTGTGAGAATTGTCCTATGTTATCTTATCTTATTTTATATCTGGCTTGTCGTTAGGATTACTCCAGACAACTGAGAACTGAACATGCAATAAAACTGGAATTTTTTTGTGCCTGTTGCAACTTTGTGTTGTTAGTTATCATATGAAATGTTCCATGTCCCCAATCATCCAGGTCTACTTAACCCTTTAAAGCCGGTCAGAGCAGCACGCTCCGTTTTGCGTAACTATTTTTAAGTCCCTGTAGAACCGGAACTGCTTAAGCTAGCACAATAATTTTTTTGCATATGAAACCGGAGGAGTTGTACTTACATCTTATGCCATTAGCTTGTCCTCGGTCACGGTTTCCTTCCACATAAAGCTTTGCAAAAATTGCATAAAAAGCTCTTGCAAGAACAAAAACATAATATTCCAGAAACACACTTTGCCGATCCGATCAGCTGTTCATAACACTTCCCACATTGAAACAGACGCAAATGTCCGCCATTACCTGCCTAAAACCGGAAGTGATTTCATTTTCGCGGAAAATGTAGTTTTTTACTTGTAGGCCTTAAAAGCCTATACTGGTGTTTTTATAAGTCATGTTTGACTTTTCTGAATAGTTTCTGGGATGCTTAGAACTCGAATTCCACAGCTGGAAATAGTTTATTTTGATGCACCTGCTGTTTTCTTTGCAAATTTGCATCATAGGATTGTTTTTCGTTTTTCCTGCAGTATATAAAAATTGGTGTATCTCAAAAATAACCTGGGATTAAGATGAGATATAATAGTACAAATGATACAATTTAGTGTGTCTGTTTATCTCAGGTTATTGTAAACAACTATATTAACTGCTAACATGTCCTTACTTTGCAGAACGTGTAAGACACATTTTTAATGGGTATTTTTAAAGGGATTAGCTGAAGGGGTTCTAGGATATTTTTCCACTTGCTTTATTGTAGTTTGAGAATCACACAAATATCTAATAGGATAACAATGATAGCATGAAGTTGTGACATTTAAAATCCAAAAATTGAGGGCCGAAAGCCACTGTGACACCATTGTTGTGCTCTGTCATCTGTATTATGTGAAAATGGTCTATAAAGACAGCATGTTTCCTAGCAGAGTTATACATATCAACATAGTTGTAAAATAAATTTTGTTAAATAAACATTACATTTTTTTTAAATGAAATTATTGACGAAATATAACTGGACAGACAGAAGGTTGACAGACCTGATGATAATTTTTTCTATAGAAAGTTGGCACATGGAAGTGTCGATCTCTTGCTTTTCTTCTGAGTAAGATTTTATTTACTTGTAATTAAATCAATAATTTTTAACTTTTTGTAATTTCTTGTTTTGCTTTCTAAATTTCAGATCCTGGCCTTTACCTGCTCCCTCTTATACTGATGTGGTGTATGTGGTACTGCTGAGCTTGCATGTGGTATGTGAACTGTCATACTTTTTCAAAAGAAAACTGTTTTACGAGTCAAGTTTTCTTTACTGACCCACCCCTTTTATTTCTTCTCCAGATCTGAATGTGGCAGTGAAAAGGTTGCAGTGCAAAGACCTCAACTGGGGGCCAGTTATTTAAACATAGATTAAAACATCCAGATTATGGGCACTGGCGCCCATATCCTTGCCCATATATTAGTTGTCCATGCACATTCAAGTCATGCATGTAACAGAGAGAAATCACAGCAACCATTGTCACTGGCCAGATTCAGCTGCCATGTTTTTGGATTCTCTGAAGTTACCTCTGAAAAGTATTTTACTCACATAAATTTGCATCTGAAAGAAAATGAAACGGTCCCATGCATGTTCAAAGGTTGTACATTTAGGACAAACATCTAAGGAACATTCAAATCACATAAAAATAGATCTTGGTTATTCTTACAGTGACTTTAAAGGTGGAATAGTAGCAGTAAGAGGCAGTTTTAAAAGGCCAGCTCTTGAAGGGGGGGAACATGAAGACAGTGGAGTATTCGACGAAGGTCAGGTGGAAGCGCAAGATCTGTCTCAGGCAGGGATCTCTAAAAGTGATGAGAGGTTGATAGAAGAGAAATTTGCAGCGATGTTGCTTAAGCTGGAAAATGTACTCCATGTTCCAAGCAGTGCAGTGGATGAATTTTTGCAGGACTTGCACTTCCTGATGAGTTCTGCATCCTTGACTGCAATAAATGCCATAGTTACCATTTTTTGTACAAAGCAGTCATATTAATCTTAATGTGAAAGAAATTGAGGATTTGGCCTCTGCAGTCTGCATCTCTAACCCGCTGACAAAAACACTCGGAAATATCGGTACTCTTGGGACTGCTTTTAAGCAGAAACAGTACTTCAGCAAAAAGTTCCATGTAATTGAACCAATTGAATATATTTTGGATAAGGAGAGCAACCATACCTACCAATATATACCATTACTGCAGGCCCTACAACAGCTCCTAACAAAGAATGGTATAGTAGATGACATAGTAGAAAACTACAATGCTCAATCCAAGGAAACTGAAACTACGCAAGAAGAATACAGATCATTTCAAGATGCAGACTTTTTCAAACAAAATCAGTTCCTGTCTGCTGATGAATTGAGAATTACTGTGATGCTTTACATTGATGAGTTTGAAGTATGCAACCCTCTCGGTACTTCAAAAAAGAAAATACAATATTAATATTAAGGATACAATATTAAGCAACTTATCCCAGGACCAACACTCCTCTTTGTCATCCATGTACTTGGCAATACTGTGTAAAAGCAGCTACGTCAAAGAATATGGGTAAAGTGAAAAAGTGCTTGAACCTCTTTTGTGTGATTTGGCTGTCTTGGAGGAGCATGGGGTATTTGTCCCACAGACTGGAAAAAATATAAAAGGCACGGTACAGTGTGTAGCTGCAGACAATCTAGGTGCTCATGGGATTGCAGGTTTTGTGGAGAGCTTTTCAGGAGTGTATGTTTGTCGATTTTGCAGAGGACGCTTCAGCGACTTTCAGACCAAACCGGTACTTTCTGGAGAGTTTAGTCTTCGATCCAAAGACCTGCACAAACAACATGTCAAACATGCAGTAGAGAGTGGAAAACATTGTGTTGGAGTAAAAAGGCCGTGTGTGCTGACGGAAAATCTTTCTCATTTTCATGTGTCAACTGGATATCCACCTGACATACTCCACAATCTTTTGGAAGGTGTTGTTCCAGTGGAACTTGCACAGTGTCTGGGTATGTTCATATCCAAAAAATACATCACGTTGGACTCTTTAAATAAAGTGATTGTCAGTTTTCACTATAAGGGAAAAGATAAAACAAACCGTCCACATATTGGTCCACGAACTGTTAGGATGCCTGGGTTGTTGTCCCAGGGTTTTTGAGTTTATTATATTATTTATTATTTCTAGTCTTGCTTTCTTTGAGTTCTGTCTTATGGTTTATGTCTCTGTCTTCTCTAGTTGCTCTGTCTCCCCTGTCAGCTGTATCCCCTTGTTTAGCTCGCGTCTCTGTGTATCCTTAGTTGCTATATCCCCGTGTCCAGTCAGTGTCTGTGTCTGCCCTGGTCCCACGTCTCTGTTCCCTCTGTTGCAGTGCGTGCGAGTCTGTGTCTTTAGTTCAGTCTGTGTCATGTTTCCTGTTTTATTTTGAAGGTCCTTGTCTGAGGTTAATGTATCTGGTTTTGCTTCCCCTTGTCTCGTTAAGCCTCATTTGCCCAGCTGTGTTTCCCTCCTGTTACTCATTCCCTGATTGCTCCCTCTGTGTATTTAAGCCCTGTGTTTCTCTGTGTCTGTGTCGTGATCTACCATTTATTTTGCTGTGTGTTTTGTCTGCGTGCCTGAGTTTATGTTTAAAGTCTCAGTTCTGGTATCTTTTTAGTTCAGCATTAAAGCTGTTTTTTGAAGTTTACTTTGTGCCTCCGAGTGTCTGCACTTTTGGGTCCATGATTCCTGTCTGCACACAGCCTACTCATAACAGAAGATCGCGACCATACTATGGACCCAGCAGACATTGAACTTCAGGAGCGACGCCGAGCAGCCTTTGCCCAGCTGGAGGAGGAACTCCGCTGGGAGCCATGGCTTACCCCTGACGTTGGGCGCATTTTCCATGGCACTCGGCTGGCTCTCGGCGGTCCCCGGAGCTGCCAGAAGTCTCCACCTGTTGCTCTGCTGGCACTCAAGATGCCGCTGCTTCAGTTGGGAGTCCTCCACATGGCTTCAGGCGCTCACGCTCCATCCTCAGCGTCACCATTCTGTGCACCGGAGGCTCAGTTGCTCACGACGCCAGCTACCTCTGCCCAAAGGAAATGGCGCTCACATCGCTGTCATATGGACACGTCTGAGCAACCTCCGGTGGTGAGTCAAAAGGACTACACTTTCCACACTCCACCTGAGCTGTTATACAGTAAAGACTATGAACTTACCTCAGACACTTTCGGGATTTCTTTTTTCGACGAGGATTTGGACTGGGAGGCCAGTTTTGGTTTGAATCCTCCCGCGCTAGTTCATCACAATAAGCATTCGTCTGGGATTTTTAGTTCGAGGTCTGCTCGTTGGGGTGGGAACAAGCTAAAACCCAAGTTTGCCGAGTCTGTTTTTTCTGAGACTGTGAACACTGCTAAACCTAAGACTGCACGGACTGTTAAATGTGGTGGGAAAGGGTCGTCACCTATTTTTGATGGTACTGTTTTCATTGAGCCTGCTCCTTTGCCTTCCGGTGCTCCTCCGCCCAGGGCAGCTGCAGTCCAGCCATCTCCTGCACCTGTGTCAGTTCCTCGGGTGAGGGGGGCCAGGGCCCAGTTTGTCCCTGCTCCAGTTTCCAGGCCAGCTGAGGCACCGCTAGTCTCTGCGCCCGTACCTACTCCGCGGGTGGGAGCGGCAACTGCCCAGCAGGCCCCCGCACCTGTTTTTGTCCTCGCTGAAGGCTCAGGTGAGCCCGTCCAGCAGTTCTCCAGTTCTCTTAACATTGTTAAGAAAAAATACAATAGGTGACAATGCACCTGAAAACTGGACTCTGTTAAGACTGCTGCCCTTCTTGATTGGAGATGTTATACCTGATGGTGATCCAGTGTGGGAAATCATTTTGGATTTAAAGTAGATAGTGGAACTTGCTGTTGCCCAGATCCATACAGAAGAATCAATTGGATATCTTCAGATCAAAATTTCTGATCACAGAGAGAAATATCAAGAAGCATTTCCCAACAAAAACCTTCTGCCAAAGTTTCACTACTTGGAACATTACCCCCAGATGATCCAATGTTTTGGCCCTCTTGTTGGATTATTGACAATGAGATTTGAGGGAAAATACTTTTTTTTTTCAAGGAAGTGGCTCATCATACCAAGTGTTTTAAAAATGTTGCTCTAACACTGTCAAGGAAACATCAACTGCTGATTGCCTATCACTTACACTCATTACATCCACAGAAAGCTGGAGTTGAAGTGTCAAGTGCATCAAGAGTTCCTCTTGAGGTTCTGAAAGATGACATTTCTCTGCCTTTCAAATGGATGTATCCTGACATGACAGAAGTAAACATAACTAAAAGTGCAGACTATAGAGGGATCAACTACAGAAATAGAATGATAGTTATCTGTGGTTTTACTGATGGGCTACCTGAATTTGGAGAGATAATAAGAATATGTGTTGTTCAGGGTACAATGAATTTCATTGTCAGCAAGTTTTCGTCTTGGTTTAGGGAGCAGCTTTTGAACTGCAACCATGTACAAAATGTCCTTGATAACATATGATGAACCGGCAGAGAAGTACCCATCAAATGACTACTTCATTGGTCCCCTTCGAATGGTTACATTGAAAGATATCCTTACATCAAAAGGACACAATGAATATGTGAATAAACAGCTGTAATTAACGGCTTACTCAATATGCACTTTAATCTCACTGGCATAAGCACCTAAAGTAGCACCTGGCTTTATTGTGATGTTCAGCCTCTAACTCCCGGTGACTTGTTGGATCTAACAGTCTGTTAGGCCCATCCGTATATCTTCTAGACAAGAAAACCTTTAATCAGTGTTTTTGTTGAGATTAGTCAGAATTTTTCTCAGTTCTCTGTTAAGTACCGTTGTGAAACATTATGCTGACATCTGGATTTCTGTTCATGTATATATTTTTCTTTTCTAGACTGAAGCACGGAATCGAATGATGTTTGAACCAGTAGAACTGCGGATCATCCTTGCTTCCAACAATACTGAAAAACTGACGATCGCATCGGGCATGCCAAAGTCTGTGGAGGAGCTTTCGGATGAGACCAAACGTCAGTTTGATATTCAGGGGGACATTAGACGCCAGTACATGGACAGTGACTTTGATAATGAGTTTATCAACCTTAAATGAATGGATGATATTCAGGACAAGAGCACAGTGAAAGTCATCCGTCTGACTGATGCTTCACACTTTGGTGAAGTTGGGATGAACCAGAGTGGGGAAGAAACATCACTATCATCTTCTGACATTACTTTCATCCTCTGACTCAGAAACAGCTCTATCTCAGTGGCCTGCAGAATTCCAAATACCAAAGTTTCCGTATGACGTGGAGATGCAACTTCAAAGTGCAAACCAGGCTTTCATATCAAATGGAATGCTTCTGAACCCAGGACACAAACTTAAGTCAGACATTTTAGAAGCTCTAGCTGAGAAAATCATGATGTTTAAGGCATATCCTGCAAACTTGGAAATAGAAGCTGAAGCTTCAATCAAAGCACATCCATGCTTAAGAGAACAAGGATCTTTCAGTAGTTTCTATGGATGAAAGATTAGCCTCAAGCAAATTATAGGACAAAGCTTAGAAACTTGGAGTGCCCAGAACTGAGCATTAATTCCCTCAAGCACAAACCAACTGATCGATATCACCCAGCATATGCTGTCAAAAAACCTAGAAAGGCAGAGGTAAATTTTTGTTCTCCTTATCCGGCTGGAGAGACGCAGGACAGCCTTGAAAGTGAGAGATTGGCATTGCTAACTGAGGTCAAGAAGAAGCATAATGAGCAGTGTAGGGACTAACGCGTTATTAAGTAACGCGTTACAGTAACTACGTTATTATTGTGGTAATGAGCACGGTAACTAGTTATTATGCCAAAATCAGGAACGCGTTACTGGGATTTAGATAGGCTCGTTATCCGTTACTTCGTGTGGTGGCATTGCGGAGCTTCCACAGATTCAGTAACATTAGCAAGTGGTGGAGGCCAGCAGGTGGAGGAGAGAAAGGGGAGGCAAGAGGAGAGACCCGAGGCGGTGAACTGAACTTCAGGTAAGAAGTTCTGACCTGCAGTCTATCTGGGTCAGATATAAACCAAATTTAGGTGGAGTTTATTTTCGTTGTGCTGACTTTTTACAGTCAGTTACAATAACTCGTACTGCGTGCTAGCTAGCATGTTATATGTTATTGCTAGCAGTTTCTATACAGCTGGGTGGGTGCTACGGTGTTACTGATAGTGAACTTTATTTTATTCATAGGGTTAGTTAGTAGAGTTGCCAACCGTCCCCTAAAAAACAGAATCGTCTGGTATTCAGAGAAAATATTACGCGTTTCGTGTTGAGCTGAAAAGGAGCAGTTTGTCCCGGACTTCAGGTACAATGAAAAAGACACAAAGCTGGAGTTATTCTGTGTTTGCTGCACAGCTGCCTCTTCTCCTCTCATTCTCTCTCCTCCCTCTCCTGTTTCTCCTTCAATCATGAAACTGATCAATGATCAGCTGATCGGTTTTTCTCTCTTGTTTGTTTATCGCCCACTTTTGTTGACATGTTTTTAGGTGGAAGCAGAACTTGTGAGGATTACTACTGCTCCACTTGTTCCGAGGTTTCTTGCGCAACTTGACCAATACACTGACCAGCTCAAAAAGTCTTCAAGAAAAAAGGAGGCGCTGCAGGGAGGAAAATTAGACAAATTTTGGCCCCAGCCACAGCGTTTTTCTGTTCATAGCAAAATGTTATGGCGTTATAAGATCACTTTCAAATGTAAACAGCTAGCTGTAAGTAATTTTGGAATGCAAAAAGATGCTGTATTAGTTTGTCCTTCCCTCTGTTGCTTAATATGGACATATATAATGTGGTGGAAACCCTGCCCACAGGTTAACTATTCATGTCCATGTGGTCATTAATTGGTCTTGTACATGTCTATCTCTGCAGTGGATATGTCATTCATTTTGCATATAATGTGTCATCCTAAACTATTTCTGTTTTCTCTTTCTGTACCTCTGTCACTCTCTCCAGAATGAAGCTACTGAAAAGAGGAGGGAGTGTGTCCTCAGGGCACTACCTCTTTACCTGAATGAAGACCCAAGCATCCTCTTCAAAGAATACCTGGTTGGTAATTTTAGTGTAGCTTTTATCTGTATTAAACCAAATCTTGAATAACTAATGTTGTCACATTGTTATAATTTGCATGGAATCTGTCTAAAAGATTATTCAAAGTATTGAGATTTAAAGGGTTTCATTGAGAGAGGATGCAGGATGAATGTGTATTTTGTCGCCTTTCAAAAACAAACAATTCTTTCCATGTTAAAATGTTTGCCACTTGAGTTTTTTCCCTATACAGAGGTAAAATAAAAGCTGACAGTGGCAAGTGTTGAATGAGTTCTGTTAAGCTGCTGCAAAAAACTGAAAACTGGCAAGCTGTTTTATTGTCAGACCATAATGTTTGCATGTTTTATTAAAGTTTTATTTGTGATGGTGATATGATTTTGGGAATATTAGTAGACTGTTTTATTATTATTATTACTATTATTATTACTATTACTTTTTTTTTTTTTTTAATCTAACCTGGTGACTGGAACCTGTTTATTCGGTTCTTCACAAATTTGGCATGGGATGCTGTCCAGGATTGTGGCTGTTAAGGTGAACAGTTCATTTAAAGGTTTTGTGGTCAGCCTATTATGTGATCTTAAATGTTTTTTCTTCTGTTTCTGGCAGAGACATTTAATTTAAAATCATTATCTTTATGCTGCATCTGTGTGCACACTACTAGTTACTAACCTTAATGGGCTAATACTGTGTGGTGCAGCTGTTGTTTTCTTAAAAAAAAATGTTCAATGAATGTATAAACAAATAAATGAATAAATAAAAAAAATAATAAAGAAAATAAGAGAAATAAGTGGCTTGTACTAAATTCATTTGTGTGGAACCTGTAGATTTATGTAAAACTAATTAGTAAAGCACAAGTTTGCTGAAAATATAATATTTTTATTAATCTAACTTAAATTTAACATTTAAATACCACAAACAAGAAATGTGTTAACAAAACAAATCTAACCTGTAAATACATAATTCATGTCCAAACAACATAACTTGATTTAGGTTTTAATCCTAAGTAGTTTTATAAAATTGGCTCACTTCAAAAGGATTGTGTTACTTTAATGAAAGTTTATTAAATTAGATGACCTAAAGACTTTTGCTTTAAACTAACATTTTAAGATAAAATTTCATGGAACCTGTTGACAAAATAATTTTAATTAAAGTCAACGTTTCATTTTTTTTTTTTTTTTTTTTTTTTAGTGTGGTTTAGCCAGAGATAGCAGGGTGAGAGTCCAGGAAGAAGAGCATGAGCCCTGTGAAAGATTAAAGTAGTCACATCTAACCAAACCTGTCATAGTTTGTAATTTCCAAACCTGAAATTTCGGCACCGGACATAATCCCAGTTTTTGTTGGAAATCTGTCCAAAGCTTTTAAATATCCAAGAAAACCAGCACAAGGATAACGTTCTGACATGAACACTAGTAAAATAAGTAGTTTAGTCTTTATTCAGATACTCGGGAATGATCTGGAAACTCGGTTATTCAAAGGACCTGCCTCTGTGCCTGTTTCAGAGTGAAGCTGCCCTCCAGTCCTCGCAGACCTGTTTCTGTTTGTCTTGGTCTTCCTTCCTTCCTCTCGTTTCAACTTTTTTGCGCGTGTGTGTGGGTCCTTTTGGGTCCGGCTTTTCCAGAGACCTGACGGAAACCATATACCGAAGTTTTGCTGGTGAAAGTCCAATTTCTGATTTTAGTCGCTCCCTTCTTTTGAATGTGTGTTTTGTACATCTGGTTACTTCTGAGACCAAATCATGCGGTTAGCCTCTAATACTGAATTGCTTGTGGCTGTTTGGATGACTTTATCATTGCTGGCAATTCTAGTCACCATTGAGACTGTAGATAAAAATATAGTTGAGACAAATGTCCCTTTGTTGACATTCAGAGAGCTGGGCAGGAGGAGGTGATGAATAATAAACATAAACAATCCAAATCCATCAGAAGTTATTACTGTCTGTGGGTGTTTGTAGTCGTCTCGTCACACAGTTGTATTCAAAAAAAGATATTAAAGTTAACGTACAATGTAAAGCAGAACCACTTTGAAAGTGTCACAGTTCAGAGGCAAGAACACGTCTCGTTTGCTGTGGGCCTTGCTAATACGAAAAATATTGCTACTACTACTAACACTAATAACAAAAGCTTTGTATGAGGTCAGTGCAAGCTCTGAAGTCACAGCGAAGTGAGCTAAAGCTAACGGTACACATGATGAGGAGCATCAACAGAGCGGGGGTCATCTAAGCTCACAGCAGACAGTGCAGTGGGAAAGCTTATTCATGATTATGTTTGGAATCATTGCCCGAGTGCGCTCGAGCCTATTATAACCAATACAAAAACATGAATATTCAATGTGAACTGTGCCTTTCCTCTGGATGGCTCGCAGGACGTACTGGCTGATTGTGATACACGGCAGCTGACAATTAGTCCATTTCAGAGGGCCATAACCTGAAGTTTGTGTGCTGCAGCCTCAGACACAGCAGTAATCGGACATTACTCGTGTAAGGAAAGGCTAAAAGCTTCTCTGCCGCTCGTCGTGCTGACATCTTTCTTCTTTCTCACATCACATTCTTCTCCATTTCTCTGTGCTGCAGCAGCACTTCTTTAATTGTAACGACCTTTCTAGCAGTGTTAAAAGCAGTTCATAGACAACTGGGCATCACTTTAAGCAACATAAAAAGAAGCTTTTACAGCCCCGTGCTCTCTCTTTCTGTCTGTTCACAGTTAGAGTGAAATGGTCACAGTTTGTGCCCACTGAGCCTTTTTACCCGTTTCAGGGTGAAATATATTGTATTTGCAATTTCATGCAGTTGTGTGTCAGTAAAACAGTCATATCATCTTTACGGTCTTTTGTCTTTAGTGACAGATGCTACTGTTTATCTCTATTAATAATGTAAGGGTCCTATAACAACTTGGCAGTTGCTTTGTGTTATCACCATTAAAGCCAAGCTTTAATTTTTAATGAGGAGCAAATAACCTCTCATAGTTTCCCTGTTACTAATGACTATGGGGTTGAATCCCACTAATCCCAGTCAGGCGTAATCAGCTCCCATCATTGCCTTAGGTAGTTTGGATTAGTTTGCTGGACCAGGGATCCATCATTAGTTAATCCCATTGTCTTGGATGAGTCCATACTATGTGGAGTGGAATGAAGGAAATAACATCTTTAGAAGATTTAAGTGAACGAGCTGCTCAAAGCAAAAAAAAAAGAAAAAAGGTCAACGTCAACATGAAGTGATGAGGAGGGCTGGCTCTGTGATTACCTGCACGCTCTGGTCACTAACTGTTACTGGGCAGGCCGTGGAGCTCCTTCTCAAACAGACTCACTCAGCTTTTTATTAGCTCTATTATAGCTTTTCAAACCTCTTTCTTCGACTCAGCTGTGGCTGATTTTGGGGGGCATTGTGGGCCCCTGTGAGTGTCGTCCCGAGCCGGGTGCAGCCTCATTTGCTTGCTGTGTAGAGTTTGTTCAGACTCTTTGACCTCAGCCTGAGGTAAATGGACTGAATCATTATTAACCTTTATTAATCTCAGAGCAAATTATGTATATGAAAGGTTCTTATAAAGCATGTTTCTACTCCACCTGAGCACCTGAGGATCTTATAAAAGATATTTCATTAATACAAACATTTTTTTTTCTGTGCTTTCCATTAAACATTCACACACATCCACACTCCAGTGTGTGCATCATATTAGATATTTGGCATGCAGACCGGAGCAGCCTGAGAACGAACCCCCAAACCTCTAATTAGTAGCTGACCTGCTCTACAGTTACTCAGCAGGTAGGACGTGGTCGCTGGTTGACCCACAGTGACTCATGTGCTAAGCTGTTACATTTTTTTCAGCCGTGTTGGATGACGGTTGTTGGAGACGTTCTCACTGAATGTTATATGTGAGTGATGCCCACACGTCTACTACTTTTCAGTATATACTATGGAACTAATAGTATAACTGGTCTAATAGAAAATATGTAACAAATATAAAACATAACATTCCAGTGCAGGTTAAATTACTTTCCCAAAAGCTTCCATTAACCTGTGAGCAGTCAAAGGGCTCTAATGAATGTTTCATTTTGAGAAGCTTCACAGGAGCAGCCATCACCACACAGATTTCAAAAGCTTTATAAAGTAAGAAAATACTATACACCATAGAGTCTCTTATGTTTTAGTCTTTGTCTGGGTTCCAATAACACAAAAAAAGAGATGTGCTTTCTTAGGACGTGTCCAAACAGAAACGGTGTCAAACTATTGAAAGAAGCAGCACTGTGTCAGACTAGTGTCAGACTAATTCTGCACAATTGTGCAGAATTAGTCTTGCTTGCGGTGCTGTGCGGTGCTGGTATAAAGTGATCACTGAGTCATACCACACATCTGGGGGAGTCCAATAGCTGTTTCTGCTTATTTAATAAAAAACATCTCAGATATTTATATGATGGTCGTCTAATCTCCTGTCACCAATCTGACGGGTTCCCTGAATGCCATCTCATTCACAGCTAGTGACACAGCCTCACACAGCATATCACTCACAGTGATGAGTTCTCTAGTTTATGCTGTTTTCAGTTTCACAGTCGAAGAGCAGTCCCTGAAAACCTGTCACCATGTCTTTGCAGGTGCTATACACAAAACAGACTAATGATGAAGACGATAGACAAATCGGTGAAATCAATTAAATTTAAAGGAATCAAACAAATGAGTGAGCATCTGACTGAGGCACACACAACTTTCCAGTTAGCTGCTGTGTCAGTGTGACTGGGCCCAGTCAGCAGCCTGCTGATGAACACTGATGGAAGTAGAATCAGGCCAATCTGGGACAGAGACGAAGGAGGAAGTGGAGGAAGTGCAGCAGAGCGCTTTAATTACTACATTCCGCACTTCAACCCTTTGCATTTGCTCTTTGTTCTCATCAAACACAAAAATCTTCGTCACCAAACATAATGAAGCCATTTTGAAACACTCTGGCGTGTGTGTGCAACAAGCGAGGCTGCTGACGAACCTCCTCGACTCTACATTTCCACTGATCTAAGCTGGTTATCATTGATCTTTCCTGCTCCGATTAGATTGGTATCGATGTGCCAGTAGCACAGATGGCCACACCTACAGCCAGGGTCATGCTTCAGAACTAAAATTGAATCGAAATACTAATACATTTTTTATGATCGAACAGCATGGAGGTTTGGAGCCGAGCAGCGAGTTGCAGAGAATATCCAGTTAGCATTAGGAATGAGAGCTTACTGCCAGCAGTTAGGAGTCTGCACTACAACACTCATGAACACTCACGAACACTCACAGACAAGCGTTTGGATGTTCACCACCCAAACACTGCAACACAGCCTCACCCGACTGAGGGTTTGATCCCAGGCAAAAAGAAGACATTACAGTATATTTTAAGTGTCTCTGAATAAATAACAACTGCTCTTCCATGTTTTCAGTGCTCTTCTTCACCCAAACTCTCAAGTTCCTCCCTTTAAACAACCCGCCTGTCTGCTGATAAAGAACATAGTGAGGGGGAATATGTACAAGCTAATCTTTTTGAGGAAAAGGCCAATATAACTAGCTGTAAATAATATTTTGTTGAAGCTATTGCTAAATAAAAGATACCCAAGTCTTTACTGGGATATTTTCACCCCAACAAGCTTGGCAGGGCTGAAGCACCCACTTCTTTTTTATGTTGCTGAGGGGATGGGGGCGGGGTGGGGTCGAGAAGTGAAAACAAGAAAGAAAAAAGGTGGATGGATAGATAGGTAGCTAGATAAAGAGAAAGAGGCAAAGAGTGTGCAGTGGTGTGGCGGATGCAGGCAGAATTAAAGAGGCTTTTTTGTGGCGTTTAATATCCATTCATTGGCCGGACTGCTGACACAGTGAGAGCACTGCGTTCACGATTTATAGCCACTTCTAATGGGCATGCCCAGAACCAAAGGACTGCAGTCAGCACATTCTCCCCCTGTGCACACAGACACACTTGCAAAGACAGCCAGCTGCACGCACACACACACACACACACACACACACACACACACACACACACACACACACACACACACACACACACACTGTGGTAGCTGTGCAGTAGATTGTATCAGTTAACTCACTAATCCTGGAACATACAGATCATTTGACTCAGTGTAACAGACACACAGGCACACTGACCTGGCCAAGTGGGGGTCTCCATGTACGTCCAAATGGTCAGAGAGAAGAGGCGTTCGCTGCCCTGTTAGATAAGCAGAAAAACAGAGAACAGGCTTAGCCATAGCAACACATTTTAACACATCTTGTAGCAAACATACACGTGGCACAAACACGGCTCACAAGGCTGATGTCTAATGTCAGACAGCACGGGTCAATACGTCAGCACAGCAGCACTTTGAAAGGAGAGGAAATCTTTTCTCCTGGTGTGTGTGTGTGTGTGTGTGTGTGTGTGTGTGTGTGTGTGTGTGTGTGTGTGTGTGTGTGTGTGTGTGTGTGTGTGTGTGTGTGTGTGTGTGGATTCAACATTACACAAACAAAAATACGCAAACACACATCAGATGGTAATTTAGTATACCTGAGTATACTGGACAAGTATTCACACAGTATGAGACAGGGTATCTTGTGTCCTGTGTTTTTATACTGACTGGGATGTACTGACTGGGATGAATTAAGCTGGGTTAAGTATTCCCAGAGCTCACTGTATTAGTTTTCTCTAAAACTTCTCAGTTTTACAGTTTTTATTCTCCTTGTCGTGACACAACTGTTACTTTCATTGAAGAACGGGATAGTGGTGCCTGTGGTGTGACCTAGAGAGTCGAGGGAGCTTAAGCTGTCTCTTGTCGTAATGGGCAATGTTCAGTCGCTACCAAATACAATGGAGGAGCCAGGAGTCAGAAGGAATATTGGGAATGTAGCTTGATGTGCTTCACAGAATCAGGGATGCACCAGGAAATTCCCGATGACAATGCATCTGTGGAAAGCTTCCACACTGTTCGGGCTGATAGCGCTGCGAATGGTAAGTAGAAAGGAGGGGGCAGGCTTGATGCTTTTGTTAACAACCGGTGGTGTAGCTGTAACAGTCAAAGAACAGATTTGTTGTCTGGACACTGGATTGTGCGCTCTTGGCTGTATTATTTGCCCCTGTGATCTTGGTGGTTGTCTGTGTTCCTCCCCCTGCTAACTCCACAGCTGCATGGGACCTTCTCCACTCTGCCATAGCCCGGTTACAAACCATGTCACCTTGGACACAACGGTGCCAACTTTCACACAGTACGTGGTCTGTCCCACCAGGGGGAGAGAATTTTAGACCTACTGCATGCTAATGTCAAGGACACACACAGTTCCTCCTACCTCCCCCACTGGGTAGGTCAGGTCACAGCCTGATTCACCTCACCCTGCTACGTGTCTATGAAGAGGGAGCCTGTGAACATTAGGAGATGGTCAGAGGAGGCCCTGGCAGAACTACAGGGCTGGGACACACTCTGTGAGCCTCACGGTGAGGACATGAGTGGGCTTACTGAGTGTATCACTGATTACATAACCTTCTGCACCAACTCCATTGTTCCAGTTCGGACTCTCCATGGTTGCTAAAATAATAACCTATGGGTGACTAATGAGATCATAGGGCCTTCAGAGGGGGCAATAGAGTGGAGGTGAGAACGGTTCAGGTGTTATTGAAGGGCATGATCAGTGAGACGAATAATCATTTTGAGAGAAAGCTAGAGAGGAAACTCAGCATGAGAGAGGTGTGCAGTGGCATGAAGACCATCATTGGATTCACTAACAGCAGGGGAGTTGGGGGCAGACCAAACGAGTTGAATGTGTTTTTCAACAGATCCAACACTGCAGGTAATGCTCACCCCCCCCTATTAACCTACCTGTAGTCAGCCTCCGATCCGCAGCTACTCCACTGCGTCTCTGTGAAAGTCCTGACACCCCTCCCTCATTTGTCACTTTCACTCACAGCCAGGTTCGAAGACAAATGAAGGCAAGTCTGCCCCCAGTTTTGTGGAGTCTTTCAGAAATTGTTCTGCCTGGGTCTACAGAGGGCCCAAGTGCTGTGGAAGACATCATGCCTCGTCCCTGTACCAAAGATGCCACGTCCCAGTGGCCCCCAGGATTACAGGCCTGGGGCACTGACTTCCCACGTCATGAAGACCCTGGAAAGACTCATCATTAGATTCGACCTATAGTCCGGCCACATCAGAGTCCCCTTCACTTTGCTTACGAGTGCTACTGTAGAGTTGAGGACACCATCGACCATCATTTGCCTTCTCAATCATCTACACCCATCTGGACCAGCCGGCGAGCACTGCGAGGGTCATGATCTTTTACTTTTCCAGCGCATTCAGCACCATCAGGCCGACCCTCCTGGGTGATAAGCTAACAGGGATGCAGGTGGATGCTTCTCTGGTGTCCTGGATTGTTGATTACCTGACAGGAAGACCACAATATGTGCGTCTTCAACATTGTGTGTCTGACAAGGTGATCAGCAACACAGGGGCACCACAAGGGACCGTCCTCTCCCACTTTCCTCTTCACCCTCTACACCACAGAGACCTCCATCTTCAGAAGTTTTCTGATGACTCTGGTGTTGGATGCATCAGTAAGGGCTATGAGATGTAGTACCGGGCTGTGGTCGACTCCTTTGTCAAGCGGTTCGAGCAGAATTATCTGCAGCTCAACGTGGCAAAGACCAAGGAAGTGATTGTAGACTTTATAAGAATCAAGAAACCTGCGACCCTTGTTTTAATTCAGCGAGTCGATGTGGTTGTTGTGGAGGAGCATAAATGCCCAGTAAACTGAACTGGACTGGACTTTCTTAAGGTAGTATCAGAGACGCAGATTTTTCCAAGATAAGGAGAATGCTGGACAATATCCCCCCTTCCTGACATGCATGCTAGCCTCAGGAAAACCTTCAGTGAGAGACTGAGATTTCCCAACTGTCCCACTGAATGACACAGGAAATCATTCCCGCCTGTGGAAACTTTTATTGGAATTTCTCTCAGCAATCACAAAGTTTTATGTTTGATAACATGGGCACCTCAACTTCAACCATATATATTTAGTTTGTGTTATATACTGCATTATTTAGGGTAACAAGAAAGAAACAGGAATGTAATAATGTGGTAATAAGTTATTACCACGTTATTACCTCTGGTAGTTTCTGTGTAATAAGCCGGAAACAGCTGCAAAATGCAAAACTGTCTGTTTCTATTTAACTGTCCGGGGTCCACGGTATAATCTGCCATTTTTGACTACTTTTAATTTTACATTTCACCTTTAAAAACTATTTACCTCACCTTGTTTGGTGTCATTCTTTTCAGCTCAACCTCACATGTCTGAATTTACATTTATTTTTTCCATTTTGACATACTATATTAACACAATTCATCTAAAATCAGAGATAAAACATACAACCAGAGTAGAAAAAGTTATATTTTTTTACTGTAAAAACCACAAACATATACAATAAATCCTTTTCGTATCTTGTAATGCAAAATAAATTGTAAATTTTAAAAACCTTTGTACAACCTTTGCAGCTATTTACCTAAAAATACAGCCAAGGCATTAAAAACAACAACATTTCAAACAGTTTACAGAACAATCAGATTACAGTACATACCCGAGCATCCAGCTCCGCACACCGAGAACCACCAACGCATGTTTAGAGGCAGCAGCCAAGCAAGATAGTATCACAGAAGAGTGCATTTTGTTAGTGTTAATAGTAGGGAGATAAGAACGTAATGTCACTGAGTCTGCCAAGCAAAGACTCAGAGCCTTGGCCTGCCGCTTGATTTGGTATACCCGAGAAATAGAAGGCACATGGTTCTCCAGAGAACCAACCAAGGTGTTCTCACAGTGGCAGGGGAACAGTATCAGCACAGCACCACCAAGGCTGGAGACAGAGCAATACTGCAAGAGTGTATGGGAGAAGCACGCAACCCACAACAGTATTGTCTCTAGATGCAGAAAAAACGTTTAACAGAGTTAACTGAAAATTTTTATTAACATCAGGAGGGCAGAGGAGGAAGAAGTGGATTCAGAGGCTGAAAGAGCATTAAGCCATGATGACCCGGAGAGTGTCATTCTCCTAGTACTATTGATGTTTAGCCGTCACCAAAGCTAGTTGTTTAGCTAGTGAAGTGGTAAGCGTCTGAACTAGTCTACTTACTCTGTGGTGTCTTTTGGTTGGAGCCTTTCTGTGTGGAGTTTGTATAGGTTCTCTCCAGGTACTCTGGGTGATTCTGAACGGCTGTCTGTCCGTGTTGGCCCTGCGACAGACTGCGATACATCCAGGGTGTACCCCGCCTCTCACTCTATTACAGCTGAGACTCCAGCCTCCGCGACCCTGATAACATAGAGTGCTCCATAACCACACTATGTTGGAGACGGTGGAGTGTTTCAGTCACACCAATCTGACCGACCACTTCCAACTGCCACTTGTTTCTCTCCTGCACGGAGCACTCATTAACAGTGTTGGGCAAGTCACTTTGAAAAAGCAATTAATTATAGTTACTAGTTACTTCTTCAAAAAAGTAACTGAGTTAGTAACTGAGTTACAAGATTCTAAAAGTAATGAATTACTTGTAACTATTGCGTTACTTAAAAAAAATGTTTACCACTCTGGGGTCCAGGTTATAATTGGCCATTTTTAACTACTTTTGATGTTTCCTCCACATTTCACCTTTAAAAACTATTTATTTGCCGTGTTTGGTATCATCAGCACAACCTCACGTGTCTGAATTTATAGTTATGTGTTCATTTTTACTGTATTAACACAATTGATCTAAAATCAGACATATAACGTAAAATCCGAGTAGAAAAAGTGATATTTCTTTGCCTCATTGTTCTGACACACAACACAAAACTATCCACAACACTACACATCAACTACACAAGACAGCACATTAAGTACACACTCCAAACACTGTTTGGCTGTTTTTTGTTTGTCTTTTTGGGGGTTTTCTTTGCTCATAAGCAGAGGTCTCGCTGCGCTGTCCTTAGACAGTAAAAGTGACGGAACTATTGAGGTAAAAACGCCGCATATATATTGTTTATCATGACTCTGGTTTTACGTGGCCGATCAACACAGTTTATAAGCTGGTATATGTCACCTTGTTGCTTTGTCTTTAAGTGGTCATGTGATTGTCTTACCACGACTCCTTTATTCTTCCTCAGTCAAACAGCAGCACTCGTGCGATTGTTTTGCCTCCTTAGCTCCAGGTGTTGTGCCAAAAAGTGATCATCGGGCAGAAAGTGATCATCGGGCAGAAAGTGATTGCCGTCCGCGGGAGCGCGCACAGCTGCTTAAAGATGCAGCGTCCAGATTACTTACAGCTACTTCCGTGCAACTGATATAAACTGCGGTAACCTGAACACAGCTACTAACGTAACCACATTTTCTTGTTAGTAACTGTAACGGCGTTGTAACGAAAGAAATAGTAATTAGTTAGATTACTCATTACTGAAAAAAGTAACGCCGTTACTGGTAACGCCGTTATTCCCATCACTGCTCATTAAACACTGACTACAGTACTTCTGCTGTTCAATAGTTCAGGAGATTTCATTTTAATTGCTCTGAAAGCATGGGAGTAATTTCAGTTGTGCACATACTACCTGATGATGCTGATACTAATGACTGATTTATCCTGCATCGTTTCTCCTTTCGATGGTCTTTTTCAGACACCACGATGTTTGTGTAATTTCCAGATCACTCTGCTTTATCCTGATATTCCCTAATTACCTTATAGTTGCAAAGAGCTGTCAACTATAATCAGCAAGTCTGACTGGATTCCACCAATTTTCAGGCAGCACTTATCTCACCATGGTGTAAATGACTCCTCATGCTGATCTAGGTATATCCATGGGGTTTACCAGATGGCAAATGAAGCTCCACTGCAGGACCGCGATAAGAGATCAGGGACTGCTCCCATACTTGGGTAATATTTGATGGGATGAGCTGTGGTTGAAACCTTGGGATGTCATTGTACTTCTCCATAGAGAGGGCATTAAAGAAGGGAGGGTATCAAAATGCCACTGAGTTGGCGGAGCACAATGGCAATGTGCATACTTCAAACCAGACTAACAGACAAGGACAATTTAGCTGAAGATGAGTGAAGAAAAAAGGACTTCTTTTATGCAGTGGTAAAACTGGACTGGGACATGCTGCACTGCTAAAAGACTGAGTGGTGAAAATAAGCAAAGACATTATACTGGAATGTGCACACAGTAAAGGTTCTGTGACATTTAACGAAAACACCAATTGTGTTGTTTCAAAGAACATTTATCTTACATGATGCTGAGAAGACAGACACACAACCCTTCACCATCTTCTGCGTCTCTACTTTCCTGGTAAGCAGCAGCCTGTAGGAACACTGTGAGGATTCTCTTTCACCTACAAGCACATTTTAATCACCTGTCTGTGTGTGTGTGTGTGTGTGTGTGTGTGTGTGTGTGTGTGTGTGTGTGTGTGTGTGTGTGTGTGTGTGTGAGTCTGTCTGTGTTTGTGTGTGTGTGTTTGTGTGTGTGAGTGTCTGTGTGTGTGTGTGTGTGTGTGTGTGTGTGTGTGTGTGTGTGTGAGTCTGTCTGTGTTTGTGTGTGTGTGTTTGTGTGTGTGAGTGTCTGTGTGTGTGTGTGTGTGTGTGTGTGTGTGTGTGTGTGTGAGAGTGTCTGTGTGTGTGAGAGTGTCTGTGTGTGTGTGTGAGAGTGTTTGTGTGTGTGTGTTTGTGTGTGTGTGTGTGTGTGTGTGTGTGTGTGTGTGTGTGTGAGTCTGTCTGTGTTTGTGTGTGTGTGTTTGTGTGTGTGAGTGTCTGTGTGTGTGTGTGTGTGTGTGTGTGTGTGTGTGTGTGTGTGTGTGTGTGTGTGTCTGTGTGTGTGAGAGTGTCTGTGTGTGTGAGAGTGTCTGTGTGTGAGTGTGTGTCTGTGAGTGTCTGTGTGTGTGTGAGTGTGTGTGTTTGTGTGTGAGTCTGTGTGTGTGTGTGTGTGTGTGTGTGTGTGTGTGTCTGTGTGTGTGAGAGTGTCTGTGTGTGTGTGTGTGAGAGTGTCTGTGTGTCTGTGTGTGTGTGTGAGTGTGTGTCTGTGAGTGTCTGTGTGTGTGTGTGTGAGAGTGTCTGTGTGTGTGTGTGTCTGTGTGTGAGTGTGTGTCTGTGAGTGTCTGTGTGTGTGTGAGTGTGTGTGTGAGTGTGTGTGTGTGAGTGTGTGTGTGTGTGTGTGTGTGTGTGTGTGTGTGTGTGTGTGTTTCTGTGTGTGTCTGTGTGTGTTCTAAAAAGAGTCCTTAAGGTTTATTCTGATGAACCAGCTACACTGACTTTTTTATTTCATACCCCCCAAAACGTTCACACTTCCTGCATTTCCTTTGTCCATCTACACAAATAACAATAAACGTATTTGTGTTTGCATCATAAATTGTGAGTCCACAGCACTCCTGAGACTGAACAGATGCAGCCTGGACAGAGGCTGGTAGGTATACATGTGACAGATTATAAGAGTGTAGGACATGTTTAAGCCATTACAGACATTTAAACCTTTTCCTGATTCAGTTTAAGCTGTGAATATTTACTCAGTAATCTTATGCTGCACTAAAATTAGTTGCATTATCTGAGAGACATTGATGGGAAATATATGACTTGTACTTCCTGACTTTGTTCTGTCATTTGAGCCAAAAGTTGAAGCTCTGAAGTCCGAATATTGTGTCATTGTGAAGGACAGCGGGATTGTAACCCATTTATGTTTCAAGTATGCACTGTCACTGTAATATGTCTGTGTGTGATACATCTAGAGCTGAATGGAGAAATGACCGAGGACCTGTGGTAATGAGCTTCCCTCGTGAGTTTCATGCTTACAGACATTACACGTGTTGTTAGGTTACTTTAGTAAGTCTGACTGTTTTTGGCCTCTGGTTGCCTCGTTGACACAAATGCTGTGAGACTGTAGCAAACGCCCTGACCGATGACTGCAGTTGCCGTCGATGTTGCTGATCAAAATCTGGAATTATGCTGTGTATTATTTTTAAATTTACTCGTGTGTGTGTGTGTGTCTGACACAATGTGAGATTGTCATGACCTGCCAGTGGCTGTCCTGGGATGCGGTGCTTTTCTGGTCCGCCATGGCGGCGGCTGCCTTCACCTGTTCTGCACACCCACCTGTGGCTCATCACAGCTCATGAACACCGACCGCACTTAAGGCCTGGTTGGAGTGGTGTTCCTCACTGAAGCGTTGTACTGAGTAGTGTTAGTGTAGCCCAGCTCAGTCCCTCGTGTTCTCCCGGTGTTCCTGAGTGTTTTTCTGACGTCTGTCTCCACCTCCCCTGTATGGACCTTCCCTGGAGCCTTCTCGGCTGAACGTGAGTGAAAGTGATCACGGTGTTGGAGTGGACGATGTGAATTCTGGATTCAGACTGTGTGAAGTGGAGGGTGAGCGTGTGTTCCCTTTCCCCAGCCCTTGGAATCCCCGGAGCCCTCTTCTCTCTTCCTCATCGTATGTAGATATCACTGGTGTTGTAAATAAACCCACTTGTCTGACTGCACAGTTTAGAGTTCTGCCTTTTGAGTCCAGCACCAGCAAACGTGACAGAGATGGTGTTACATGCTTTCACATGGATGTTACTGTACTCTCCCCAGATGACAAAGTGATTGAGTTTGTGGGAATAAGTCTGATCCTCACAGACCTACAAGCCCCAAAGTACCTGTGACTGATCTAACAGCACAGCCCCAGAGGTCCTGGGTCCATGCTTTGAAAGGGTGAAACCTGATAGAAAAGAAATGAATGAATGCAAAATAAATTACTTTAACATGCATGTGTGTGATGGGTGGATGTAAACCTCTGACCACAGTTCTATATTCCACACATCCCCCTTTATTTATAAAAACATCAGGGGTGAGCAAAGTGCTGTTCAGTAAAAGCGAACATGAAGGGCAAACAGGCCAAAGGGTAAACGGCACGGTGAAGTGAAACAATAAAGGAGGATGTAACGATTTCTAACATCAGACACCGATGTTAGAAATTTAAGAACAGGAAGTGAACAAGCCTGCAAAATAACTGCATATTGTTCCACATATTTGGAGCCCCAACTGAGAAAGCTCCATCCCCTCTGAGTGTGCACGGCATGTTTGGAACATCTAGAAGCATCTGGTCTCCTGAGCCCTGAGAATCAGATGCAGCAGTTTAGGTAGATTAAATGGGCACGGCCATTAAGAGATTTGTAGTTCGTTTACTCTGGTCCCAACAAGCTGCTGACTTTGTAAACTTGGAAGAGCTGTTGGAGAACACAGAATTTACTTTGACATGGCTGCTAGCTGCTGTCCCGTACAGACTGTGGTCCACACCACTACAGGGCTGAAAACAGCCTTAAAAGTAAATAAAAGGATTTTGAAATGGATTGACTGGATGCAGTGATGTGTGCTTCTGATAAAAAAGTGCATTGCTGTATTTGAGACATTATAAAGGCTGGATAGAGAACACACCAGTATGTTTCAACTCCAGGATTGGAGCCTTGAGGTGGAAGTAAGGTCAACTATGCTGACATAGAAACTTCTATCAGAGAGGAAGAACATGAACCACTGGACAGCTGAACCTGGTGCTCCAGCCTGGAGTGCAACAGCATGACGAGCACAGTCATCACTGTTCCAAAGATCTGGACCAGTTCCATCTATTTTGTCAAACTTTAGACTCATCTCCACCTAAACTCTGAGTTTGCTCTATTAAGGGTTTTTAATGATGATGTTATAGTAACTACGTGTTTTTGGTACCACACTAGAAGTCAAACTCTTATTAATAATGAGAAGAATAAAAAGGCCAAGGGCAGAAAAACCTGCTCGAGGGTCAGGGTTAGTCTGCTGGCTTTGTACACGGACAGAAAGACAGACCACCAAATCAAAAGTCTTTCACCTTAATTTTCTCCAGACAACAAGAACACCTTTCATTTCACGTTAGCATTTAGCTCTGCGTCTGTGATGCTTCCTCCAGCCAGGTGAGCTGGTGGTGAGAGCAGGGACAAAGCAGAGAGGAGTCGATGACCAACCGCACTGATGCACTCAGTCACCTGTCAGTGATTTAGGAAAGTCGACATATTGGCTTCTGTGTATATAAAAGTGATGACAGGCCTTTTCACACACTCTGTTTCCAGAGTCCAGAGGAAAGTTCTCCCAGCATCAGATCACGTTGGATCAGGCGGTACAGTTTCATTCATTCTAACATGAAACACCCAGTCCAGCTTCAGTGCATGCTGCCATTAAGGACAAGGAAGAAGAACAAATATAGATTCAGAAATCATCAAGCAGATTTTTAAGTGTTTACATTTTTCAGCTTAGATGTGGTGGAATTAGTCGAATGCCCTTAAAATGCTACTTTGTGTCTTTTCAGAGAGAAGAAAGCCCTCGAGCACGGGGCGATGCTCTGTCTACTGAGCGGCTCTCTTTTATTTTCCCGTGGCTGCATTTCCCATCTTCACAGTTGACTGTCCGTACTTTTTGAATACCCGGTGTATGCAGAATGGCCGTCTCACTTCTCACTCTCGTTTATTGTGCCAGATACACATAAAAACTTGATTGTAGCCGTATACTGCAGTATGCTTGGCTGTGTGTTATGGCCACTGATCTTTATGGCTTGCAAAGGAGCAAGACCTCAGCCTCAGCAAAACTCTGGCTGCACACGCATTCATGCTTGTGGTGCATGTGTGTGTTTCCCACAAGTTTCCAACAACACCACCGCCGCTTGTCCATCTGCATGCATCCTCCCAGGGGACGCATAATAGGAACATTTAAATGAGGTATGCATAAATGGATGAAGCCTTTCTCACATTACATGCAAGGACCGTGTGTGTTTTCCTGGTTGCATGTGCTTTATTCTCTCTTCTACATGGCTGGTGATGGCAGTTTGGTAATTGAACATGAAATGCATGGAAGGAAAAGGAAAAAAGGAAGAAAGGGTGGTGGAGAAGGTAAGAGATGAAAAGAAAGGCAGAAGTTGAAGGAGCCAAATACAATTAACCCCTGGAGTAAGTCAGGGATTAGATGTGCTGTAAACAACGAGAAGAGAGAAAGAAAGAGGCAGGTGATAACGGTGAGACTAAAGACTAATGAGATAAAATTACATTAAGCTATCACACGTGAAACTAGACGTGCTGCTTGTGTGTGTGTGTGTGTGTCCACAGATCTGTGGATCTTATGTGAGTGGATCCCCTTCTTTTCGTAAACACCTAAATGGCTCTGGGTGTGTGAGGTAAGCTGCCGTCTCTGAGACGGTGAACTCTATTTCACGGGTTAGTGCTACAACGAACAACAGCATCTAGCCTTTTGGCATCATAAAGCACAGCACTGCTCGCTCTCAATCTCACAAATACTGTTTGTCCATTTTTAGTTCCATCTCAGCGCTGCTATCTCCGGCAAATCCAAAGCTTCAGGCCACGAGAGGACTTTCTCCAAACAATAACCCCAGCCAGATGAGAGGTTTTCTATAGCACTCCTGGCTGCCCCCAGGGCCAGTACCTGCTATGTCTCCCTGGACTTTCCAAGACACAAAAGATGGCATGGCACAGACACAGGAAAGCAACACAACGCAGTTTACAGAAGCATAAATACACTAACCAGCCACACTCTGGGGAGCACTATCATTGGCTCTGTGGAGGCCAGTCCAAGACTAATAGTGCTGCAATCCGTGTTTTTCTATCCACATCTTGAGATTTTTGTTTTTCGCCTGTATGATTCTTTGGTTTGGTGATTAACCAACAAAAGAAGAAGAAAACATTCATATAAATGTGCTTGAGAACAGACGGTCAGGTACAAGGACTACAACAAAACTGAACAAAAAGCAGGCAATGTCCAACTCCAAAGAAAAACACACATAGTTTAAACCCGATGGCGTGCACCCTGCTGTTTGCGCTCGACAGAGGAGGACGCACTTACACATCGACCTTCACTGTTTCCACAGAACTTCAGCTAAAACTGCTGAGCTGAGAATAACCGAAGCTAGCATTATCAGCTTGTGTCAGTGGTGGAAGGGAACAATGAAAGACTAATGGGCCAGTTGTAAAATAAGTAAGTGTAAGTTTGGGTGTGTGCATATGCATCTCTATGCACTTTTGTATTTATGTACCAGTCTCCTAGAGGTTCTTAGCGTGATGCAAACTCAGACTAATGTAAACCATGAATCAGTGCACCGCTGAAGTGGCTGCTCAGGCTAAGCTGCTAGCATACAGTAAGGAAGGCATTACAGGAGACTGCTGGTGTTATAGATGGAGGGAAAGGACCTGATAGCTACATGCCTGCCTTTCTAACATCCTCGTCATCACAGTGGAATATGACATGACCCACGAATACAGGAAGGGATACGTCTGCTCACTGGCTTTATTCTGAGTTATCATGCATGATTATTTCCAGAGATGTTACTGATGTTTAAAGAAACTTTAAGCTAAAATCAAACTAGATCTGTCTAATAGGCTGATGGCACTGACTGTTAGCAGAAACAAACAGAAATCCTTCAAACCAAATGCAACATGCAAAGAAGCTGATAGCAGCATGAGCAGTGCAGCCAGAGAGGCCAGGTAAAGAGCACAGGCAGTGGAGAGAGTCAAAGTGAGCTGAGCTGCTAATGCCAGGATTATACAGTGGGGCAAAAAAGTATTTAGTCAGCCACCGATTGTGCAAGTTCCCCCACTTAAAATGATGACAGAGGTCAGTAATTTGCACCAGAGGTACACTTCAACTGTGAGAGACAGAATGTGAAAAAAAAATCCATGAATCCACATGGTAGGATTTGTAAAGAATTTATTGGTAAATCAGGGTGGAAAATAAGTATTTGGTCACCTCAAACAAGGAAAATCTCTGGCTCTCACAGACCTGTAACGTCTTCTGTAAGAAGCTTTTCTGTCCCCCACTCGTTACCTGTATGAATGGCACCTGTTTGAACTCATCATCTGTATAAAAGACACCTGTCCACAGCCTCAAACAGTCAGACTCCAAACTCCGCCATGGCCAAGACCAAAGAGCTTTCGAAGGACACCAGGAAAAGTATTGTAGACCTGCACCAGACTGGGAAGAGTGAATCTACAATAGGCAAGCAGCTTGGTGTGAAAAAATCAACTGTGGGAGCAATCATCAGAAAATGGAAGACATACAAGACCACTGATAATCTCCCTCGATCTGGGGCTCCACGCAAGATCTCATCCCGTGGGGTCAAAATGATCATGAGAACGGTGAGCAAAGATCCCAGAACCACACGGGGGGACCTGGTGAATGACCTGCAGAGAGCTGGGACCAAAGTAACAAAGGTCACCATCAGTAACACACTACAACGGCAGGGAATCAAATCCCGCAGTGCCAGACGTGTTCCGCTGCTGAAGCCAGTGCATGTCCAGGCCCGTCTGAAGTTTGCCAGAGAGCACATGGATGATACAGCAGAGGATTGGGAGAATGTCATGTGGTCAGATGAAACCAAAGTAGAACTTTTTGGTATAAATTCAACTCGTCGTGTTTGGAGGAAGAAGAATACTGAGTTGCATCCCAAGAACACCATACCTACTGTGAAGCATGGGGGTGGAAACATCATGCTATGGGGCTGTTTTTCTGCCAAGGGGACAGGACGACTGATCCGTGTTAAGGACAGAATGAATGGGGCCATGTATCGTGAGATTTTGAGCCAAAACCTCCTTCCATCAGTGAGAACTTTGAAGATGAAACGAGGTTGGGTCTTCCAACATGACAATGATCCAAAACACACCGCCCGGGCAACAAAGGAGTGGCTCCGTAAGAAGCATTTGAAAGTCCTGGAGTGGCCTAGCCAGTCTCCAGACCTCAACCCCATAGAAAATCTGTGGCGGGAGTTGAAAGTCCGTGTTGCTCGGCGACAGCCCCAAAACATCACTGCTCTCGAGAAGATCTGCATGGAGGAATGGGCCAAAATAGCAGCTACTGTGTGTGCAAACCTGGTAAAGACCTATAGTAAACGTTTGACCTCTGTTATTGCCAACAAAGGTTATGTTACAAAGTATTGAGTTGTATTTTTGTTATTGACCAAATACTTATTTTCCACCCTGATTTACGAATAAATTCTTTACAAATCCTACCATGTGGATTCATGGATTTTTTTTTCACATTCTGTCTCTCACAGTTGAAGTGTACCTCTGGTGCAAATTACTGACCTCTGTCATCATTTTAGGTGGGGGAACTTGCACAATCGGTGGCTGACTAAATACTTTTTTGCCCCACTGTATGTGCTCACAAACACATGCAGGTACTACACCGTTAATGTTTTTATGCATAATCACTTTTTTATATTCAGAACATACAGATTTAAAGATGTGGTAGATGAGTTAGCATAAGATGCTAACCAGCACTATTTGGAAATCTGTTTACTAATTAAACATGTGAGGAAGTTATTTATCTCTCCATCCTTTCTCTTCTGCTTATCCAGGCAGTGTTGCCAACTCCTCAGTAAGAAAAATCGCTATTGGTTGTCCTAAAAGTCGCTAGAAGTCGCTAAATGACATCATCACCTAATTTGCATAATTGGTCATGCTAATGTAATTGTAACCTACGCTGTTGGAGAGAGAAATAACATCGTGGAAAAGACATAAAGTGAGCAAAAAATGTCCTAAATGCATTTAGAGTTCATTTAGAACTACAAATTAAATTTCTTTTATTGTTTTTTTAATGTCACAATTCCAACCCTGGTCCTTTATCCGGGCTTCGACCCGCAAAAGTGACCCGAAATAGGCACTCTGGTGGAGTTACTTTGTGTGTGTGTGTGTGTTTATAAGTAGTTTTAAACCTCGTGATCCACAAAACAGCATAAGAGTAAAAGAAGAACTGACTGCGTTACAGTCAGTGTGGGAGCAGGGGCTTCGCTCATGCGCGATTCATTTGCAGTTTGGACGCATAGGTGTGAACATCTCCTACAGCTGGGGGAGGACTATCCTCTGCCCGTGAGCGCTTTAGCACGGGTGAGGTGCCCACGGCCACACCGCTGCTTGCTGAGAGTAAGAGCAACACGCCCTTTCACGTCAAAAAGTCGTCATAAGTCTCCAATAACACCAGAAAAAGTCGCCAGATCTGTCGCTAGTCGCTTTTTTGGAAAAAAAGTCGCTAAGGGGTCTGAAAACTCGGTAAATATAGCGACAAAGTCGCTAAGTTGGCAACACTGTATCCAGGGTCAGCGTCACAGGGGGTGGAGCCTATCCCAGCTACCACAGGACTAGAGGCGGGGCACACCCTGAAGAGGTTGTCACAGGGCTAACACACAGAGACAGACAACCATTCAAACATTGACATCAGTTAACCGAATCCCACTGACTGCACATTTTTGGGAGGAAGCCGGAGTACCCAGGAGAACCTCACGGTGGACCTGAACTCAGGAGCTTGTTGCTGTGAGGCAACAGTGCTAACTGCTTTTATTATAGGGATGGGCTTCCCGAGCATGTGTAGGAATATTCTGTGGTGTACGGTCATCCACAACCAGCTGAACCCCTGCTACATCTGTGTGTGTGTGTTAGTCAAAGCAGTTAAAGGCAGTGGATAAAACATTCCATAAAAGGCTGAATGTGAAAAACAGGAAACAATAGAGAAGAAAATGCAAGTAACAAATCAACACTACATTGGTCTTTCTTCCAGCTGCCAGTTTGAGCTGCTGCTTGTAGAGAACAAACGCTCCACGCTGTCGTTCATTTCTGCCGCTGTAAACAGGAATTAGAGAGTTTGCAGGCCTTCACTGGGAAACAGGCGAGAACTACAGTTTCAGTTAATCAGCTGATGGACCTGTAGCCCTGGCACAAATGTAAGTTGTAAAGTCAAACCTTTTCTACTTTATACAACACGCCTCATTCACACAGGCACTTTCTTCTTCATGTAAATGTTTTCTGTTTAACATCACACACTGGTGGATGCATCAGAGTAACATGTGGTTAGTATCTGGCCCAAAAGTATTTGGGATGCTCACTGGAGTAGAACGGACTCGAACCACCAACCTTCCAGTCCACTCTCCCTCCTGTGTGTTTCAGTGTGTGCACGCGGGTGCACGGAGATTTCTCTCTGCAACATGATCGGTGCACATAAACAGCCTCATCCTGCTGACCATCGCAAGAAGACTGACAACAGGAAAACACACACGCACACGTATGCACGCACACAGACACACACACACACACACCCTGGAGTTACTCGTCCTGCTGCTTTATTGATTCTGAGATGACACCAGAGTCTCTGTCATGGATCTGCTGCTCGCCTAGTTTGCTCATAGAGAAAGAGGCAGAGAGACCCCCAGAGGCTCTGAGGCTGACTGGGAACTGTGTGCAAAACCATACAAACCCAGTAACTGCTGCATCTCACAGTCTGAACTGAAATACGAGAATACACGCGTACACATTTTTAACAACGTCGAGTGATGACTGCATCGTCCCCAAATACAGTAGACTTTTCCTTTGCTGCTGTTACCTTCCTGTGACCACATGAGCAGCAGGGCAGAGCTCACACAGCACACAGACATGCTGCTGTAAATCCGGAGGCTGACACATCAGGTAAATATTGGGTTTTATTCCAAAAGTCATCTCGTTCAGGTAAGGCAGCATTTCATTCAAATGGAGCAAAAATCTCATTCCAAAACAATTTAGCAAAATGCTAACAGGACAAAATCAAATTGTTTTTCGTTTCAAATATTATTGATATTTCTACATCAGACTTTTCTGAGCCTTGGTGGGTCTCACTGATAGCTCAAAGGTGATAAATCACTGGACAGGTAAACTGAGAATAAAGCTCTGACTGACAGCAGGTGAATGCATGTGAACGCGTTGGACTTAATCTGAATATTAACGTTAGTGCTAAAAGCATAAAAAGAACCAAACTGAACTGAACTATTTGATTTACAGCACACTGTTGTAAGTAGTCGATATACTGTTTGTCCATGCTGCGGCTGCCAGCGACGGCGTGGAAGCCGCCGGCGGTGTAGCAGCGGCTGCAGGGCCAGCAGGTGCGGGAACCCCTGGCTGAAGAGCGGCCGGGCCAGAGGGTGCGGAAACCCCTGGCTGAGGAGTGAGAGAGCTCACAGCTGGCTCTGAATGTTGTGACTGCAGGTCAGGGAGCTGAACAGGATGATAAATGAGTGACTGGGCCAGAGACTGGATAGGAGATTGGGCAACGGGCGACTGAACTACAGGAGACTGGATGACAGACTGAACTGACTGGAGGACATTTTAGCATGTTCGCTGAGGCCTGGCTCCTGGCTCAAGAGTTGGCAGTTCATTTTGTAATCCAGAAGGTTGCCGGTTCGAGCCCAGGCTCTGACAGTCTTGGTCATTGTGTCCTTGGGCAAGACACTTCACCCGTTACCTACTGGTGGTGGTCCGGCAGCCTCGCCTCTGTCAGTGCGCCCCAGGGCAGCTGTGGCTACAATGTAGCTGCCATTAGCTGTGTGTGAATGGGTAAATGACTGAATGTTGTGTAAAGCGCTTTGGGGTCCTTAGGGACTAGTAAAGTCCACCACTAAGTAAAGTGTTATACAAATACAGACCATTTACTGTGTGGATTTAAGCCCTTAGTTCTCTCAAATTCTTTCCCTTCACATTGTTTCACCGTCATCTATCTGTCAGTGTTAGCTTGTCACTAGTTCACTTTAGCTTTCCTCTAAGGAGCTTGGAAAGAAAAGCGTCTGGACTTCTTTAAGTTTCTTGAAGACATTTCTTCTCTCATCCGAGAAGCTTCTTCAGTTCTAAGACCAAGCGGTGGACCGTCTGAGGTCCTAGTGGGCGTGTCCCTTCAGAGGGACATTGGCCAACTACTGATCATGTGCCTAAACACATGAGCTTCATGTGAGGCACGTTTTGCTTGAACTGAGTTTCACATTCAGCCCTGAGATCCTGTGAGATGCCATCCTCCACTTAAAATGCTGCTTGCTATAAAAAGTGATGCTGAAGAGATGCAAGTGTTTGCAACCAACAGATGATGGGCCAATGGAGAGGACATTACACGTGTAGGTAAAAGAGACCTGCTGCTAATGACGCTCTACAGGAAAGCAGAAAAACATCCCTCATCACTGTAAAATTAGCACAAATTATATATAAAGCAATAAATAACCTGCTTCCTGACAATATTCTAAAAATGTTTTCTAAAAGGGAACGGGGATACAATTTGAGGGGGGAATTAAATTTAAAACATCCTCATATCCGTACAACATTAAAAAGTTTTTGCATCTCTGTGTGTGGAGTGAAGCTGTGGAACAGACTAAGTAAAGATATGAAGCAATGTCCGAGCATGGCGCAGTTTAAAAAGCGGTTTAAGGATATGGTTTTTACAGGGTACAGGGAAAAGGTAGAGATTTGATAGGGTGTTCTTGTCTAATATTTTCATGTGTGTGCGCATGCACGGGTTTGTTGGTATGGGTATATTTATATATATATATATATATATATATATATATATAAAATTGTAGGTTGTGTATCCTTAAGGTGTTAATGGGGTTATTGAAAATGTGTATATGTGCGTATGTGTGTATATACGTATGTATGGATAGATAGAAACATATATGTGTATATATAAAAAAAAAAAATTACACATAACATATAATGTAATTGCAAGGAGGTATTTCTGTAGTCTATTGATACTAGATAGTGGAAAAGGGGTGGGATTAAATAAGCTTATGCTTCTTCCTGCTCCTTTTTGAACATGGACGTTATTTGGAGTTGTGGTTGCTCGTTTTCCTTTTGTTTGCTTTGTTCATTTGTCTCTTTTAATTCTATTTTTTTATATACTTTTTCAACATGTTCAAAATAAAGATTCAATCAATCAATCAATCAATCAATCAATCAAATATTCAGGTTATACTTTTAAGAACTAAACTCAGTGGGTTAAGGTTCATAAATGTTGAAATCCCAGGAGTAATAAAACCTCACACAGGCTGCAGAGTGTAATCAGCAACGATGGATCCTCAATTATTTTCATAAACAAAAAAAAACAAACAAACAAACAAACAAACAAACAGCCATCCTGTGACAAACATTGCTTTTTATGGAAAACAGGAAAGGAGCTAGTAGATCCCAACCATGGCTCTGTGCATCATCTGTGCACCTGTCCAACATGGGGCGTGACTCGTGCTCATGCTTTGGTGGAAGTACCACAGTGCAGTTATTTCACACACACACACACACACACACACACACACACACACACACACACACACACACACACACACACACACAAAAAACACACACACACACACACACATAGATGTGTGTGTGTGTGTAAAACTTCTGAGACGTAGGAGCACACACCTGCCTGGAAACAATGGTGTCTCATAGTAAATAAAACATGAAGTCCCTGTGTCTGTGTCCCTGGAGAGTTTTTCTGTTTCTGTTCGAGACAGTCTGCTCTCTGCCTCGTTCTCTCTTCGACTCTCTTTCTCAGGTTACTTCCACTCAACGTAATCTTCTGCCACAGATGCAAACTAATTAAAGGATTGCTACTGTATCAATACAAAAGGCATTTTCACATGACATACAGTCTGCATTTGATTGCATTTCATTCTTACTTTCCAGTTTTATTTTACATTCGTTTTTGTATGAGATGACCTGCATTTCCATTCATAACAACAAAAGTTGGAATGATGTAGTTAAGAAAAAAATGATAAATAACTCAAAATATGTCTTATATTTTAGATTCTTTAAGCTAGCCCCCCTTTGCTTTGTTGACTGCACTCGGCCTTCTCTCAATGAAATGGGTTCCCTTCACAGGTGTGCCTGTCAGGGGTCATTGTGGAGTTTCTTGCCTTCTTTATGCAGTTGGGCACACCATGGGACCATCATTACTTTAAGAAGTGAAGGTCAGTCAGTCTGGAAAATTGCTAAAACTTGTGTCCCGAAGTGCAGTCTCAAAAAAATGCTATGACAAAACTGGCTCACATGAGGACCTCCCCAAGGAAGCCCAAGAGTCGCCTCTGCTGCTGAGGATAACTTCAGCATCAGCCTCAGAAATCACAAGTTAACAGCAGCTCAGATTAGAGCCCAGATAGATGCCACACAGAGCTCCAGTAGCAGACACATCTCTACATGTTCAGAGGAGACTGTGTGAATCAGGCCTTTATGGTCAAATAGCTGCTAAGAAACCACGACTAAGGAAAAGCAACATGCAGAAGAGATTTGTTTGATCCAAGAAACACAAGGATGGACATTAGACCAGTGGAAATCTGTGCTGTGGTCTGATGAGTCCAAATCTGAGATCTTTGGTTCCACCCACCGTGTCTTTGTGCGATGAGGAAAAGGTGAACAATGGTCTCCACATGCATGGTTTCCACTGTGAAGCATGGAGGAGGTGTGATGGTGTAGGGGGACTTGAATTGTGACACTGACGGACATGAGCAGATCTGGTCATGTGGAGTGACGAAAGCTCTCTGTGGGGAACCTCTGCTCCACACATCTAACTTCTCCCTCTCTTTTATGCTGATGACCGACACCTCGAACAGAGGGCTGGTTTACCCTCCCGCTCGTGGGGGTGGGGTTGTAGGCTAGGCCGGCTGGCTCCCTGGTTTCAGTTGGGTTGTGGGGGGTGTGGCAGGGCGTGGTGCGGCTGCAGGGGAGGAGTGGTGCAGCAGGTTCAGGGTGTAGTGTCAGGGAAGGCCGGTTTCCACAGCCGGCGAGCATCATTTAATCATGCCTTCCCTATTTCAGCTACTTTGGGCCGGCGAGGAGGAGCTACTGGATCAGCCGACACAGACCCGGAGCAGTGAGCGCTGAAAAGTGCTGAAGCAAGCTTTAAAAAGCAAAGCGTGAGCTTCTGCATCATGTTGAGTCCTTTGGGTTACATGTTCTTAGCTCTCAAATTCAGTATCTCAAATTATCATAACTTTTAGTTTTCAGTTTGAATAAAGTATTATTCATACAGCATAAACTGTGTGTAGACTGTGTCTAGCTCAATCCATTTTACTGTCATATTCACACTGTGCATGAACAGGGGATATATGATTTTTTAAAAATAAAATTTCATTTTAAACTTTTGAGACGCACTCGTAAGTGATTTTTGTTTCTCAGTCTGGATCAGCCTGGAATGGATAAAGCTCCACAGCTCTCAGTAAGCTCTTCTTTGGAGCTTCCTACAAAGCCCATGAGTGCTTTATGTCAACACTGAGCAAGCCTGCCATAAATACTCATAATCACTCATAAAGAGTTATGGTTAGTAGCTGCAATGATGGAGAGGCTTTGAGGAAAAGACTGAAGAGGAAAAGAAAGACGAGAGGCAAATAGCAGCAAAATAAAAAGTAGCTGATGACGAAGTCACAGAAGAAAATAGCAAGTAAAAGGCGTGTAGATGTATGTGGCGGAGGCGTGGCCCCGGGCGCAGCTGCAGGGGAGGAGTGGAGCGGAAGGCTCATCAGGGCGGCGCTGCGAGGCCGGTAAGAACAGCTGATGTTGTTTATGGACTGATGATGGTTTCCCTCCCCTGTGTTATAGTGAGACGGAGAGGAGCGGGAGGGAAGAAAAGAGACACACATCAGCTGGGATGGACAGCTGTCATTCTGTGCGATAGTATCAGTGTGTGAAAGTGTAAATAAATGTGGAACTTGGCGATAAAGACCTGTGTGTGCGTGTACCTGTGCCTAGTATATTCCACAAGTGGTGCCGAAACCCAGGAAAGTGCCGGTGGGGAAATGTCCGACCCACAGGCCGCGCCACCCGCCCAGCCTCTGCAATTCTTGGCGCAGATGCTGGCGGAGATGGCGACGATGAGCCGGGATCAGGCGGCCGACCAGCGTGCCCACCTGGCCGCGCTGCGGGAGCAGACGGACCGGCAGACGCAAGTTCTGGAGCGGCTGGTCGGGGCCGCTGCCACGCCGAAGCCCTCGCCACTGTCGGTGGCGGTGCCCCGGATGGGGGACGGGGACGACCCACAGGTTTTTTTGGAGACCTTCCGTGCCACGGCGGAGGCTTGCCAATGGCCGCGGGAGGAGTGGGCTCCGCGGCTGCTCCCCCTGCTGTCCGGGGAGGCACAAACAGCGGCCCTGAGTCTGCCTCCGGCGTCGAGGAGCAGCTTCGCGGACGTGAGCCGGGCGGTGGTGGACAGGCTAGGGCTCACCGCCGAAGACCACCGCCGGCGGTTCCGGGCCTGTCGGCTGGCTACAACGGACCGACCATTCGCCTGGGCCCGGCAGCTGCGCGACGCGGCGGTACGCTGGCTGCAACCGGGAACATCGGAGGGGGAGACGAAGCTGGTGGACAAGGTGGTGCTGGAGCAGTTCACGGAGGGATTGCCAGCGGAGATGGCGAGATGGGTCCGGTGCCACCGGCCCGCAAGCTTGGAGGTAGCGGTGACGCTGGCAGAGGACCACCTTGCCGCTGGAGCAGGGGAACCCGGGGACGCCGGACGGAGGCCGAACAAACAGGCCCCGGTGCCGGCCCCGAGGCGCCGTGTGCCGGCACCAGGGCAGGCAGAGCGGCTGCCTGCGCTGAGCCCCACTAACCCTTTCGCGGCGTTGGTGCCGTCCAGGGCAGCCGAGCCAAGTGGAGCCGCCCCCGAGCCACGGAGAGCAGCACAGACGCCGGGGCCGGAGTGTTGGAAGTGCGGGCAGCCGGGGCACCTGAGGAGGGATTGTCCGCTTATGGAAGTGGGGCAGGTGTTTCGTGTTGCTGGCGCCCCAGCACCCTTCCCCGGTCCAGGAGGGACATACAGTATTCCGGTAAGGACTCGAGGGGGTATACGCCAGGCGTTGGTGGACACGGGCTGCACGCAGACCCTCGTACACCAAAGCTTGGTTCGCCCCGGGGCATTGCTGGAGGCAGAATGGGTGGAGGTGAGGTGTGTGCATGGTGACGTTCACAGGTATCCCATAGTGCCGCTGTTATTAAAGTATAAGGGCAAAACGCATAGAGTAACGGCGGCGGTTAGCCCGCGCCTGTCGCACCCCCTGATTCTGGGTACCAATTGGCCGGGGTTTCATCAGCTACTGGGACAGTACGCGGGGGTGCGATCACGACCGGAAGCGGGGTGTAGCGTGTGCGCGGCGTTCAGCGGTGACGCGGGGTCGTCCGACACTGACTCCGGGACGTCCCGCCGGCCCCGGAAGTGACCCCCATGGGTGATTTCCCACTGGAGCAGTCTCGTGACGGCACCCTACGCTCAGCCTTTGACCAAGTGATGGCTATTGATGGTCACGTGGTGCGCCCTGAGGCCGCGCAGACCTACCCGCGTTTCGTCTTATTAAACGACCGATTATATCGAGTGAGTCGTGACACTCAGACAGAGGAAACACACACCCAGTTGTTGGTGCCGCAGGGCCGCCGGGAAACGCTTTTCCAGGCGGCCCACTATAACCCCATGGCAGGGCATATGGGCTATGAGAAAACTCTGGAGCGAATAACGGCCCGATTTTATTGGCCGGGCATCCGAGCGGATGTGCGCCGCTGGTGCGCGTCCTGCCCGGACTGCCAACTTGTTAACCAGCCGGCCATACCGAAGGCGCCGCTGCGCCCTCTCCCCCTCATTGAGGTCCCGTTTGAGCGCATCGGCATGGACCTCATCGGGCCGTTTCACCGGAGTGCACGCGGCTACCGCTTTGTGTTAGTCTTGGTGGATTACGCAACGCGGTACCCGGAAGCAGTTCCGCTGCGCACCATCTCTGCAAAGAGTGTGGCGCAGGCACTGTTTCAGGTCATCTCCCGAGTCGGAATCCCGAAAGAGATACTGACTGACCAGGGCACGTCGTTTATGTCTCGTACACTGCGGGAACTGTACGAATTACTGGGCATTAAATCTATTCGGACCAGCGTCTACCACCCTCAGACTGACGGGCTGGTGGAGCGGCTGAATAAGACTTTAAAGTCCATGATTCGGAAGTTCATTAACGAGGATGAACGCAATTGGGATCACTGGCTAGACCCTCTGTTATTCGCAGTGCGGGAGGTGCCCCAGGCCTCCACTGGATTTTCTCCCTTTGAACTGCTGTTCGGCAGGAGGCCACGTGGGGTGCTCGACCTGATTAAAGAAAGCTGGGAGGACGGTCCGAGCCCCGCCAAAAATGAGATTCAGTACGTGTTGGACCTGAGAGCAAAACTCCACACTTTGGGGAGGTTGTCACGGGAGAATTTGCTCCAGGCTCAGCAGCGTCAGCAACGCCTGTATGACAGAGGGGCTAGGCTCAGGCAATTTTCACCGGGAGATAAAGTGCTTGTGTTACTCCCTACTTCCAGCTCGAAGTTGCTCGCCAAGTGGCAAGGACCCTTTGTGGTCACACGGCGAGTCGGGGACGTGGACTATGAGGTCGCTCGGTCGGACAGGGGAGGAGCCACGCAGATTTATCACCTCAATCTCCTCAAACTGTGGCGAGAGGTTGAAACCGCTTCTCTGGTGAGCTTGGTGAAGGAGAGAGATGAGTTGGGGCCTGAGGTGCCAAATTCTATCATTCCCGCCTCCCTCCCTTGTGATGACCATCTCACACAGGCCCAGAGAGCGGATGTTGTCGCGTTGCAACAGCGTTTTGCGGACGTGTTCTCCCCCCTGCCCGGCCGGACGTCCCTCATCGAGCACCATTTCGTGACGCAGCCTGGCGTGACGGTGCGTTCACGGCCCTACAGGCTCCCGGAGCACAAGCGAAAAATCGTGCAGAGGGAATTGGCGGAAATGCTGAGGATGGGAGTAATAGAAGAGTCGCACAGCGCCTGGTGTAGCCCCATCGTTCTGGTGGCGAAGAAGGATGGGTCTATACGGTTCTGTGTCGACTATCGCAGGGTGAACGAAGTGTCACGCTTTGATGCCTACCCCATGCCTCGGGTCGACGAGCTCCTGGACCGGTTAGGCACGGCCCGCTTTTTCACGACACTGGACTTAACCAAGGGCTATTGGCAGATTCCCTTGTCTGCCGAGGCCAGGGAGAAAACGGCCTTCTCCACTCCGTACGGTTTGTACCAATTCGTGACACTTCCGTTTGGCCTGTTCGGGGCCCCGGCCACTTTCCAGCGTCTCATGGACCGGGTACTGCGTCCGCACGCAGCGTATGCTGCCGCCTACCTGGATGACGTGATCATCCACAGCGACACCTGGGCGGAGCATGTGCTGCGGGTGGCCGCGGTCCTGGAGTCCCTGAGGGGGGCGGGGCTCACGGCCAATCCGAAGAAGTGCGCGGTTGGACGGAGGGAGGTGCAGTATCTGGGGTACCACCTGGGGGGCGGGCAGGTGCGTCCACAGGTGGAGAAGACGGCGGCTGTCGCATCCTGCCCGCGCCCCAGGACGAAAAAGGAGGTGAGACGGTTCTTGGGGTTGGCGGGTTACTATCGTCGCTTTGTGCCGGGGTTTGCGCAGCTAACCAGCCCCCTGACCGATCTCACTCGAAAGGGTGCCCCGGATCTGGTCCAGTGGACGGGGCCGTGCCAGGCGGCGTTTGTGCAGGTGAAAAAGGCTCTCTGTGGGGAGCCGCTGCTTCACACTCCTAACTTTTCCCTCCCTTTTGTTCTGCAGACTGACGCCTCGGACATAGGGCTGGGAGCCGTTTTGTCCCAGCAGGTAAGGGGGGCCGACCGCCCTGTCCTATACATCAGCCGGAAGCTAGCAGAGCGCGAGCGCCGGTACAGCACCGTGGAGGAGTGCCTGGCCATCCGGTGGGCGGTCGGCTCCCTGCGCTATTACCTCCTGGGACGCTCATTCACCCTCTGTTCGGACCACGCCCCGCTGCAGTGGCTCCACCGCATGAAGGATGCCAACGCCCGGATCACCCGGTGGTATCTGGCGTTGCAGCCCTTTAAGTTCAAGGTGATCCATAGGCCGGGGGCGCAGATGGCAGTGGCCGATTTCCTCTCTCGCTCGCGGGGGGGGGGGAGTTGGCTCGGCCGGACGGCTCCCCGGCCTCGAACGGGCGGTGGGGGTGTGTGGCGGAGGCGTGGCCCCGGGCGCAGCTGCAGGGGAGGAGTGGAGCGGAAGGCTCATCAGGGCGGCGCTGCGAGGCCGGTAAGAACAGCTGATGTTGTTTATGGACTGATGATGGTTTCCCTCCCCTGTGTTATAGTGAGACGGAGAGGAGCGGGAGGGAAGAAAAGAGACACACATCAGCTGGGATGGACAGCTGTCATTCTGTGCGATAGTATCAGTGTGTGAAAGTGTAAATAAATGTGGAACTTGGCGATAAAGACCTGTGTGTGCGTGTACCTGTGCCTAGTATATTCCACAATGTAATCTTAATATTATTGGAGAAACCACCATCTCAGCAGGAAATGACACTTTAATGCCAAGTTGCGCTCTGAAGCCGCCAAGACTAATGTGCTTTTTGTTGACACATGAATTATACTGTATTCTCCACGCCTCACTTATTCCATTCACACGACTGTCACTGTCCACTTCTCAGCCTGCTTGGAAGGACTTGAATCCCCACCGCTGTCCATACTGGTAATATATGTAGGAAGTACCCCAACCATGGATGACTGCATTATCTTGAAACAGTACATTGACGTGACAACCCTGAAGCTGTATCTCTTTAGTTATAGTTAGTTATATTGTGAATATTACATTTCGGATGGAGAAATTATGCCTGTAACCAGCAAAGCAGCAGTTTAGAGTCCAGGGTCCAGACTTCAGTCATTTACTTAAAGTACAGGGTGGGCCATTTATATGGATACACCGTAATAACATGGGAATGGTTGGTGATATTAAAGTCCTGTTTGTGGCACATTAGTATATGTGAGGGGGCAAACTCCTCGAGATGGGTGGTGACCATGGTGGCTATTTAGAAGTCGGCCATCTTGGATACAACTTTTGTTATTTCAATAGCAAGAGGGCCATGTGACACATCACACTTATTGGTAATGTCACAAGAAAAACAATGGTGTGCTTGGTTTCAACGTAACTTTATTCTTTCATTAGTTATTTACAAGTTTCTGACCACTTATAAAATGTGTTCAATGTGCTGCCCATTGTGTTGGATTGTCAATGCAACCCTCTTCTCCCACTCTTCACACACTGATAGCAACACCGCAGGAGAAATGCCAGCACAGGCATCCAGTATCCGTAGTTTCAGGTGTTGCACATCTCATATCTCTAACAGCGATCCCCAATCTTTTTTGCGCCACAGACCGGCCTTTAAGGTGTCATGGATAAATACAACAAAATAAAACTAGTACCGGTACAGAAAAAAATATGATTTATTCATAAAACAGGTGTAAAGACCCAGGAAAACAGAGTTAACGATAAAAACGATAACAAAATAACGCTAAAAACCAATAAAAACCCTAAAAACCATACATTTCACACCCGAGCCTCAACTCTCGCGGCCCACTACCAAAGGACTCGGGGGTTGGGGACCGCTGCCTTCAGATGACCCCAAAGATAAAAGTCTAAGGGGGTCAGATCGGGAGACCTTGGGGGCCATTCAACTGGCCCACGACGACCAATCCACTTTCCAGGAAACTGTTTATCTAGGAATGCTCGGACCTGCCACCCATAATGTGGTGGTGCACCATCTTGCTGGAAAAACTCAGGGAACGTGCCAGCTTCAGTGCATAAAGAGGGAAACACATCATCATGTAGCAATTTCAAATATCCAGTGGCCTTGAGGTTTCCATTGATGAAGAATGGACCCACTATCGTTGTACCCCATATACCACACCAAACCATCACTTTTGTTGGTCCAACAGTCGTGAGGGATCCATCCAATGTGGGTTAGTGTCAGACCAATAGCGGTGGTTTTGTTTGTTTACTTCACCATTCACATAAAAGTTTGCCTCATCGCTGAACAAAATCTTCTGCCTGAACTGAGGGTCCTGTTCCAGTTTTTGTTTTGCCCATTCTGCAAATTCTGTGCGCCGATCTGGGTCATCCTCGCTGAGATGCTGCAGTAGCTGGAGTTTGTAAGGGTGCCATTTGTGAGTAGCTAATATCCGCCGAAGGGATGTTCGACTAATGCTACTCTCCAGTGACATGCGGCGAGTGCTACGCTGTGGGCTCTTGCTGAATGACGCTAGGACAGCCACTGATGTTTCTTCATTAGTGACAGTTTTCTTGCGTCCACATTTTGGCAAATCCAACACTGAACCAGTTTCACCAAAGTTAGCAAGCACTTTGCTAACTGTAGCATGGGAGATGGGTGGTCTCGTAGGGTCTTGCATTGAAATCTGCTGCAATGACCCGGTTACTGCGTTCACCAGATATCAACACAATTTCGCTCCTCACGTGTTGACCTCTTCGACATGTCAATGGCTGTGAACAAAGAGAAACTTGTAAAAAACTCATGAAAGAATAAAGTTACGTTGAAACCAAGCACACCATTGTTTTTCTTGTGACATTACCAATAAGTGTGATGTGTCACATGGCCCTCTTCCTATTGAAAAAACAAAAGTTGTATCCAAGATGGCCAACTTCTAAATGGCCACCATGGACACCACCCATCTTGAGGAGTTTGCCCCCTCACATATACTGTTTTGTTTGTTTGTTTGTTTGTTTGTTAAGTGGGTTTAGAGCTCTGGGTAGCTCCCCAGCTGGGTCTAGACTGGGTCTAGAGAGTATTTTAAATTCAGGGAATTTAAAATAGAAAGTAGCTCGTCCACAGAAGGACTGGTAGCTCCCCTTACGATAAGGGTTCAGATCGCGCGAACAGGTGTGAAATGTGTGTGTTTAGTTAGTTTGTTTATTTGCTTGTTTTAATCAATTTTAAATCATGCTTTTTATTTGTTTTTGTTTCTAATGTCTCTGTAAAGCACTTTGAATCACCTTGTTGTTGAATTGTGCTATACAAATAAATTTGCCTTGCCTTGCCTTGCCTTGCCTTGCCTAATGTGCCACAAACAGGACTTTAATATCACCAACCATTCCCATGTTATTACGCTGTATCCATATAAATGGCCCACCCTGTATAAAAAAACGTGTCCTCTCCAGCTCAGCTCTTTTCTCAGCCTTTGGTACTTCTCGAGCTTCTCATGTTCCTTCTTCCTGATGTTGCCATCACTTGGTATCGATACATCTAGTCTGTCTTCCTCTGCTTGTCCACCACGATGTCCAGTTAGTTAGCCATCACCAGTTTTTCTGTTTGTATTTAGTCTCCCACAGGATCTCTGTCCACCCTGGGAGGCGTCTCCCATTTTAACCTCGGGACTTCCAGGCCATACTCAGCACAGATGTTTCTGAGTACTATGTCAGCCACTTGGTTATGGCGTTCCATGTATGGCCTGCCTGCTAGTATTTTCCAGATATATAAAACTTTGAAAACACATCAGGGTGGATATGTATACTGATGTGGAGTGGGTAATCTGCTGGGAACAAAAGGATGCCACATTATTTGGTTGAAATGAAATGATGAGCCTATAGAGGGCTGCATTCAAAGACACCCAGAAAATCAAAGTGAAAAAATGATGCAGGAGGGGAGACTATTTGGCAGAAACTTCACTGTAGCAATCAAAACGGTACGACTTGTGTTCATGCCTGACAACACTGAGGCATGCTCCTAATGATGGTGTCCTGGGGCATCTCCTCCCAGACCTCGGGGTGGTCTCATTGCTGGCCCTCTACTGCAGCAGGTGTTAATGTCATTATCACCAAAGCAGCTGAACCTGATTAGCAACCCCCTCTGCTTCTTAACTGACCAGATCAATAGCCCAGGAGTTTAACTGACTTGATGCTGTACTCTGATTAAATTGTCCTTTTCATTTTCGTGAACAGTTTGTATTAATTCCTTCCTTTTTTTAACTCCTGCAAACCTTAAATTGCTGTTTAAAGTTTGGAAATTTACAGTAATTTAATCACTGATGCAATCTGGATGATATCACGTTTTCCAAGCACCAAACAAAGGCCACAAAGACATGGAGTGAAAGGCTGTGGCAACGAGCTTTGTCACACAGCAGAAGAAAACTCTTTTTGTATGTCCTTTTTACGATAGACAACATATTTTATATTCACTGGGAGCTAATGCACAGCATGGATTAATGAAAAATATCAAATACTGTAATACATTAACTTTTACCAAATGTAAATAAGTAACACCTTACTGGTAAAAAGCAACAAGTAAGGTCTAATAAATGTCCTTTTTTCCAGGCGTCATTATCTTGTCTGTTGGGGTTCAGGTGAGTCAGCATACACAGTATGAAAACAGAGTGACTGACAGGAAAACTAAAAACTGAATGAAACTTGGGGAATGGATGTGTAAACGATAAAAGCATGGTGAAGAGGTGGAAATAAAGAGAGCGAGGGAGGACACACACACAGAGGCAGTGCTTCTTAAACTAATGAGATATTGATCTCAGGGAGACACACCTCCTCAGGGCTTCTGGCTGACAGTCAGAAAAATGGGCCACCATTCATTACCCAGAGAGAGACAACACACATGCACTGAACGAGAGAGAGCCAAAGCAGTCATGGGTGCAGATAAAAATCTGAAGCCATTAAAAAGAAGTTGGAAACAAACTCGAAAGAGAGTTTAATAAAATCATAAAGAAAGAAGTTTTACTGCATAACAAACATGCAGTTTAAAGGAACTGTTTACATTTGATTTTCATATTTATGTTATTAAAAATATGTTTATTCAATTCTACTCTTTGAATCAATTTGTTATATGTTTGTTTATGTATGATTAGCTTATCTTATATGTATGCATTAGTATTTAAATAAAGCATTTCTCATCTTACATCCTCTTATCTTAAAATCTTACAGAATCTATTCTGAAATAATTTTATTTGGTCCAATTTGAATTTGGGGATGAAATGGATGAAGGTGTTGAAATTGTGCAACAAGCCTCTATTTCATATTGAGGTCTACAGATCTGTGCATCTACTGCACACACACACACACACACACACACACACACACACACACACACACACACACACACACACACACACACACACATGCATAGTTTGTTCCTTCAGAAATGCAGCAGAGACAGAAACTGTTGCACTGTCCAGTACTTTCTCGTTGCTCTGCGATCAGAGATCACATCAGCAGTCTCTGTTGCATACTCACATTATTTAAATGTGTTTGTTTTCAGTGTAGTTAGCTGTGTGTAGGTATTGTTCCTAGGAGCGTGCTTGCATTTGACTGCATGCCTTCTTAAGCGCTCTCACAGTGGAAATACACTGGCACACAATAATTATAATACACCAGCAAAGTAAAAAAAAACAAAAAATGAAAAGATTAACTAAATGAAATCGTTTTTAGGTGCAAAGAGCAGAGTTTCCAACTGGATCTCTAGCTGATTGAAAAAAAAATATGTACTATGAATAATGCATGTAGTGACTATGAAATTACAGCTTTAAGGTAATTTGTGTTTTGAGAGCTGAACATAATTGTTTTGGGACTACAAATTTCCCTTTGCCTTCAAGAAACCAACTGAACTAAGTGGAAAGCTGCTGGTAGAAAATAAGTCTGCGCCTTTCAAATACTGAGTATCTAAAGATACAGCGATCAGCGCTCTGTTTCTCCAGTTTTTTGCTTTCAGACTAACTTTATCTGCATTTGTCTGTGCGAACATCTGCCAGTTTAAAATAACGCAAGTTACAGAACAATAGAGAAATCCAACATGGGGGATAAGAGCAAATCCCAGATCAAAGGAAAAATGGGAATCTTGGAAAGCACCAGTCTTAAAGCAAACTCCAGATGTGACTCAACAAGGTCACTAATTCTAGCAGTATAGAAGTAAAACTGAAAGTATGAATGTGCTACTCAACTTTAGGGAACACTTGAGCACCACAGTGTAACACTAAACATCAAACTGTGATTTTGTCATGGTCCTGGGTCGTTGACCCAGTGTTTTGTGTTTCTTTTTGGTTTCATCTTGTGTTTGATGTTTATTCTGAATTTGTATTAGTTCTTTGGGTTTGGTTGCCGTGTTTATTATCCCTACCTGTGTCTTCCCTCTGTGCTCCGTTCGGGTCCCTGCGTTTTGTGTTGTAAAACAGTCAGTGTGTTTCCGGTTTTACTTTGTAGGTCTTGTTGTGTGTCCACCTTATTACTAAATTAGGCAGAGCACTCTGAATTGAATCAGGACATAAAGCACGGTCTTTATCTGGCTTTATTGAATACTGTCCATCTTACAACTAGCCACTTAACGGGGCTTCCAAGGTCATCACATTAAGACATAGCCATATCAATACATGACATCCCCCTTTTCCTTAGACTCAAACTTTAGTTGTAATAACTTTGATGTCTTTTTTTTTCCAACACTGAACATTCTTCTCGTCTTACTTTCTAACAAGTATATAATCTAACTGTCTCACCACACATGTACCTTTCTTTTTTCAATATATACATGTCGACATACACATATGAACTTGAAACTTGCCAAATGTAAGTTACCTCTTCACCTTAACATATTATAGTTCATTTCACCACAAAATCACGAAACCTCTCGGGTATCTTTTTAGCCCTCTGTGATCTACTTGGTCTCTCTGGCCCCTGGGAGCCCTCTTGTGGTGTTGGAGTGAAGGTGTCAGTCTTTGTGGGTGTTTCACCTTCCTCCCTTTCAGGTATTGTGTCATAGTCTCCTTCTCTGGTCTCATTTGTCTCGTATTTCTTCACATGTGTGGTATTCCGGTGATAGCGAGCTGCTGGTGATTCAATAATGACTTGGTTTCCAGTTCTGCTTACAACTTTGTGTGGTGTTGCGTTGAATGGTGTTGTAAACTTGTCCACTTTGTCTTGTTGAACCAGCACTGTGTCTCCCGAGTCAACTTTTGAATACTCCGCTCCCCTTCGTTCATCAGCATAAGTCTTTGATTTTCCCTTCTGTTCAGCGTCTCTGTCACGCATGTCCAACTCCGTTGTTTTTGCCTCACTGATGTTCGGTAACTTTCCTCTCATTTTGCAGTTGAACAGTAGTTCTGCTGGACTTTTGCCCGTGGTTGGATGTTCAATGCTGCGATACACTGTTACATATTTTCTTAGCTCTCGCTTCCAGTCAAGTCCTTCGGCTTGTGCGATCCTGATTCTTTTCATCAATGATGCATTTTGCCATTCCACTTCCCCAATTGCTTGAGCCCATTTTGGTGTAGTTCTTATATGTTTGATTCCATTAGTTTCACAATATTCTCTTAACAGCTCAGATTTGAACTGTGGGCCGTTATCAGATTTGATGGTAACTAGTAGCCCATGTCTGCTAAATATACAGTCAACAGAGTCAATGACTTTTTCAGCAGTTGTAGATGACATTACATCATACTCATAGTACCGACTGTAGTAATCTATCAGTACAAGTATTGAGTGGTTCGAAGGTAGCGGTCCCAGTAAGTCTACCGCCACATCTCGCCATGGTCCATCCGGTAAAACTGTGTTTCTCAGTGGTTCAGGTGGATCTGGTCTGGCTACTATTTGACATCCGTGACAAGCTTTACAAAACTTTTCTGCAGCTTTGTCCATCCCTGGCCACCAAACGTTTGTTCTGAGATGCTGTTTGGTTCCAACAATTCCTAAATGTCCTTCATGAGCTAGTGACAGTGCTTGAGCTCTGAGGTTTTCTGGCAATACAATGCGAGTTCCCCGCAAAACTATGTAGCCGATGACACACAGTTCATTTGCAATGGGTGCATATGTTTTGCATTTTTCAAAGTGTCCATTTTCAATAGCTCTTCGCACTTCTGTTAATTCTGAGTCTGTAGCAGAGGCTTCTTCAACCTCTCTTGTTGTGAGTGCTTTTGGAGTAGCATTAACTGCAACAAATCTCACATATTCTTCAGATTCATGCTTATGTGTCTCTTTTGACGTGGTGCCAGCCAGCAGTCTTGACAGTGAATCCGCAATGTTTTGCTTTCCCGCGATGTGCACTACTTTAAAGTCATATGGTTGCAGTCTGAGAACCCATCTTTCTATGCGTGCACAAGGTTTAGATTTCTGGCTGTATATGACCTCTAATGGCTTGTGGTCTGTGATGAGGTCAAACTTCCTGCCATACACATATGGATGTAGTCTCTCACATGCCCATACCAGTGCTAGGGCTTCTCTTTCTGTTTGAGAATATCTTCGCTCACAGTCTGTTAAACTCCGACTTACGTAGCACACTGGTACCTCTTCTCCGTTCTGTATTTGTATTAGCACTGCGCCCAAGCCTACAGGGCTTGCATCTGCTATGACTCTGGTTGGGGCTTCTTTGTCAAAATAGGCTAGGGTACCTGCTCTGGCCAACTCAGTCTTTAGTCTTTCAAATGCTTGCTTTTGTTCTGGCCCGAATGTAAACATAGTTTCTTTTCGAGTTAAACGTCTTAGTGGTTCAGAGAGTGTAGCAAACTGTGGTATGAACCTGCTACTGAAGCCTACCAGTCCAAGAAAGCTTCTCACCTCAGTAGCATTCTTCGGTTCTCGGGCTTCCACCACAGCTCTCACTCTTTCTTCAGTCGGGCCGATGCCTTTCTGTGTCAGCAGTATTCCCATGAACACGAGTCTGTCCATGTTGAACTGACACTTCTCTGAGTTTAGTGTCAGGCCACAGTCAGAGAGTCTCTTCATCACAGCATGCAGGCGTTTATCATGTGTTTCTTGGTCTGGCGCGTGTATGATTACGTCATCTGAAATGTTCTCAACTCCTTCAATGCCAGCTAGTGCATTGGCAATCTCATGCTGATATTGCTCACTAGCTGATGAGACTCCAAATATTAGCCTTTTGTACCGGTATACTCCGTTGTGCACTGCAAATGTAGTTATCTCTCTTGACTCCGGGGTAAGCTCTAGCTGATGGTATCCCCACTTGAGATCGAGTTTGGTGAAGATTGCAGAGCCGTTTAGTCCTTGCAAGATTTCATCCACAGTGGGTATGGGGTATCTTTCCCTGATTATTGCCTCATTTGCTTTTCTCATGTCTAAGCACATTCTGATATCTTTGTCACATTTCTTTGGGAGTACCACTACAGGATTTACCCAAGGTGTAGGTCCTTCTACACGTTCTATAATGTCCATGTCGATTAGTTCATTGATCTTTTTCTCCACTGCATCCCTCAAATGATAAGGTATGCGCCTCAGTGGCTGTGCTACTGGTTTCACATTTGGATCAATGTACAGGCTGATCTGTTTGGTGTTTAGCTTTCCTACTCCTTTGAACACTTTTGGATACTTTTCTTTAAGAGTGTGCTTTAAATCTGTGACAGCCGCCACATTTTCACCTATTTTCAACACTCCTAACTTTATGGCAGTCTTTTTCCCCAGGAGTGGTTCACCATTACCTCTAATCACAATAAATTCAGCCTCTTCAGTCCTGTCACCAATCTTGATTTCACATCTGAATGCACCTTTAACCGTGAGTGCCTGTGCTGAGGAATATGCATATAAATTCCTCTGCTCTTTGGGTACATATGAGTGACATTTTATCTTTTCAGCTTTTAGCTTTTCCCATTTGTTTTCTCCCATCACATTACTTGTAGCTCCAGAGTCAACTAACATTTTCAACTCTATTCCCCCAACAGAAAAGGTAAGTTTCTCAGGTATATTATCATCATTTACAGTAAATGCATAATCATCTTGTTCAACAGCATTCACATTTTGTTTCTTTTGTCTTTTTGTACGACACATTTTTGAAAAGTGGTCCTTACCATTACACTTGTGACATGTTTGTCCTCGTGCTGGGCATTTGGGATCATTGCCCATGTGGTCAGTATAACCACACCTGTAACACTGTCTTTCTGTTTTATTATCATCTTTCATTTTTCCTTTTGGTCTGTTGTTCTTCTCTTTCTTTGCTGTAAAAATCCGGCTGACCGTGTCCTCTCCTTTCTTTTCCCCGGTGACGCTCATCACCGCCATCTGCTCCTCCACATGTTCACAGTGTGAAGCCACCTCTAACGTGCGATTTAGAGTTAAGCCTGGACCCTCCTCAAGCAGCTTTCTCCGTACATATTCAGAAGTGCATTTACTCAGGATAGCGTCCCGTATCTGGTTATCATTGTCAGCTTGAAAGTCACAGTCTTTTGCAGCTCGCCTCAAACGTGTACAAAATTGTTGCACAGTCTCACCTGGTGTTTGGGACAATTTGTGGAAAGTTTGGCATGCGTATGCTGCATTCACTTGAGGAACAAAGTAAGTGTTGAGCGCAGTCACCGCAGCGCTGTAATCCTTTGCCTCTCCCGTCTGTGGTAGAGTGGAGAAGACGTCCTGCACGTCCTGTCCGGCCATGTGCAGTAGAAGAGCGCGTCTCCGCTGTCTGATCGCGTCTGTAGCATCATCCGTCAAAATAAGACCTTTCCCATCAGCAAACCACTCGAAGGATGTTAACAAGCGCGTCCATCTCAGTCCGAGCGTAGCTGGATCCGTGTAACAGGCGAACGGTTGAATACCCGACTTTTCAATGTTAGCCCACAAGTTTTTTGCTAACACCGTGCCGCCGCTGGGTCTACTTCGCACAAAAACAAATCCAGGTCCGTGTCATCCTCGTCGCCATTGTTGTGTGCCCACCTAATTACTAAATTAGGCAGAGCACTCTGAATTGAATCAGGACATAAAGCACGGTCTTTATCTGGCTTTATTGAACACTGTCCATCTTACAACTAGCCACTTAACGGGGCTTCCTTCGGACAACAACATCCGGTTCCAAGGTCATCACATTAAGACATAGCCATATCAATACATGACAGGTCTGCTTCTCGTTATGTCCATTAGTGTCAGCTGTGTCCACCCCTGTGTGTCATCTCCTCATTACCTGGTGTGTATTTATAGTGTGTGTTGGCTTCTGCTCGTCGTCACTGACCTTATAACCCAGGTTTGTGTGTTAGTTTCACCCAGTTTAGGTTTATGTTCAGTTCTGCCCTCACCTCTGTTACTTTCACTGTAAATAAACTTCCCCTCGCATTTCCACCACCAGCTATGTGGTCAGAAGATGAGGAGCCAGCGTCATTTTCCCCATCATCACTAGCCTCCTCTGTCATTTTCTCCGCCTCCTCCTCCCGCAAGAAACGGCGGATTCTGTGATTTCAGCACAGCCAGCTGTGGTGAGTGGTAAAGACCTTCTTTCTGCTTTCTAGGAACCACAAAGTGGTACTCCAGAGACTGAATCAAAAGTTTCTATGGACTCAGTATCTGATATCGCTGTCTCAGTTAATTCTGAAACAGCAAAATTAAAGACTGTGGTTTCAGAGACCAATTTTTCCAGTCCCAGGGATTTAAGGGGCTATCTTCATGCAACCTCTGAATCCAAGGATGCTTTAAAAGAAACGGTGATTACTAACTCTAGGATTCGATATGCTAGCCCTGTTTTTTTAGGGACTGAGACCCCCTCCAGGGCCTCCCCAGAGGCTGAGGCAGGAGGTTAAGGAGTCAGGGCAGTTTGTTCAGGAACAACCACCTTTCCCACTGTTAGCACAGCCGTTAGCTCTGTCTCCAGTGTCAGCTGCTCACTTGCTCTTAGCTCAGTTACCAGCTCAGGTTGCAGGTCAGCTATTAGCTCCACCACCTATTCAGCCATCACCTTCACCTACTCCTGTACAGCAAGCTATGTCTGTTCAACCCATAAAGGACAGTTCAACAACCTTTAGTTCTAAGCAAACCCGTAAAGACTGTTTTGGTCCCTCAAGAGCTGGCCCGTTTAGAAGCAGTTACTCTCTCCAGGGCCTCCCCAGAGACTGAGTTCCAACCCTCAGCTGACTCTGGACCCCTGGAGGCTGCAGAGCCGGCCGAGGACTTCACCCAGCTGTCACTGAGTGGGGTCAGTGCTCTGTGCAGCTGCAGCCTTCCTCATGTGTGCCAGAGGCCTACGTGCCTACTGGTTTTGTTTCATGCCTGCCAGAGGCCCGCGCGCCTGCTGGTTCGGCTTTGTGTTTGCCAGAGACCTCCGTGCCTGCTGGTTCAGCCATGTGTGTGCCGGGGGCCCCTGTGCCCGCTGGTTCTGTGACTATTTTCGCTGGGAGGTCCGAGGAGCCCGTCCGGCCATCACCGTCACCTGCTGCGCCACCCTCATCCTCGCCTGCTGCGCCACCCTCATCCTCGCCTGCTGCGCCACCCTCATCCACGCGTGCAGCGCCGTCATCATCCACGCCTGCAGCAGCACCTTCATCCATGCCTGCAGCAGCAGCTGGTACTGCAACAGCAGTACCAGGCCCTCCAAGAGGGCTGGGCAACGGACTAGTGAACTGGCGACCTCCGGGCCATTCCCCTAAGCCGTCTCCTCGTGGCCACTGCCTTCAGCATGGCCGACCCCCTAAACTGTTTTGCTCTGGGCTCCTGTGCTGGAATCCTCCGGGCCGGCCACCAGAACTGAGTGCACTGTTAGGCCGGCCCTCTGACCTGTGTTTTGGACTCTGTTTCTCAAGCCCCAGTCTGTGTTTTGGTGACCATTTTGTTTGGGATTCTGGGGTTTCCGTTTTGGTCCTGGTCCGGGTCCTCTGTCCTAGACCCCCGCCACCCACCCAGGTCTGGTGGTGTTTTTTATTTTTTTGAGGCTGTCAGGAGCCAGCCCTTTATTCTACCACACGACTGCTGCCCCAGCCGTGACAGATTTACTGCTGTCAATCTGTTTCACCTGCTTTGGTCCAAATGAATGAAAGTGCTGCACTGCAAAGGCAACAACAAGACAACTCTCCAAAAAGAAACGGGGCAGCAGGCAGCAGACACAAACCATTGAACAATGGTTCACCCCAGTATCTCCAGACTGTGTCATGCCTGTCACATGTGCTCAAACCTGCAGTCAAACAGGTGCCACTGAAGGACCTGCAAACTCTGCTGTTCTCAGTCGAATGCCAATCAATTTACAAGGTGCTGAGGTGTAGGCACTAAAGGATGTCAGACTATCATGCCTGTTTTTTTAATGATGTTTAGTAAGAGATAAGCACAGGAGAAGCCTGGTGATGGTCATTCTTTAGCAGTGCTCCTCTTGTTCCTTCTGTACAAAGGAGCAGATCCTGGTCCTGGTGCTGTCCTCCCAGCCGGCACATATGAAAGTGCCATTGTTTACAGTAAATGGCACATCCTACCTAAGCACTGTTGCTAACCATGCCCCTCATTTAATCACATCAGAGTACCCATGACTCTGTACCAGATGACTCTGTTATTGTCAGCTTACTGAAAGAGGGTGAAATTAACCACGGTCCAGTCATTGATGACTTTGTTCAGTGGTGTGAGGAGTCTTATCTCCAGCTGAACATATCTAAGACAAAAGATATGGTGATTGATTTTAGGAAACAACAAAATGGGCACGGAGTCACTTTAATTAAAGGTCAGAAAATAGAGCAAGTACAATCATATAAATATCTTGGGACCATAATAAATGAAAAACTGAACTTTGATCAAAATTGCAAATCAGTTTGTAAAAAGTGTCACCAGCACCTTTATTGTCTTAGGAAACTTGTTCACTTCCACATTGACCAAAAAATTTTAACTTTGTTTTATCGTTCTTTTATTGAGTCTGTTTTATCCTTTTGTTTGGTGGCATGGTTTGGTCAGACCTCTGTCACAGAGAAAAACTCTCTAAATCAGATAGTGAGATGGTCCAGTCGTCTGATAGGTGAGCCACAGTCTTGTTTAGCCTCCCTGTACTCTAAGCAGGTACAGAGGATGGCTTTATCAATCCTTAAAAATGGTTCCCATCCTCTAAGGGGTGAATTTCAGCTTCTTCCCTCAGGACGGAGGTTTCTATTTCCGAGATGTAGGACAAAGCGTTATAAAAATAGCTTTGTCCCCGTTGCTGTCACTGAATTAAATAAGAACTGTTTTTGATTCGAAATATCAAAACTACTATATATATGCCACAGTGAGTTTTATATATTTACTAGGTATGTGTGTTTTTAAAGGGATGCCAAATGCTGTCATTTTTCTGTAAAGCAAATTTACCTTGCCTTTGGGTATAAATAAAGTTACCTTGACCTTGACCTTGACCATGATGGGTACTCTATGCTTTGTCATGAAAATGTAGCTCTGACCCAGTACTGGCTACGTGGTCCCAATTAATCCAGATTAGGTCCAGCTTGCTTGCTGAATCCGGTTTGCCAACAAACTGTCTCAGTTATTTGATGTGAACTGTGTGACATGGTGCCCACTTGGTACAAGGGTCCAAACAATGCCAATAAAATCCTCTGCACACCATGATCCTACACATCCCTGAATCACTGATGCACAGATCCAGTGCATGGTTGTTTTAAGTCTGACTCTAACCACAGTTAGAGTCCTCATAGGTATGACTTTCAGCTATGGTCATTGATTGACACTAGCCTTTAAGCTAGCCTTTCTCCATGACTCCTGCCACCTGTCTGTCCTCCTCTTCCCTTCACTCTCTCTCGCTCGCCACATCTGTTTAGCCTCTTGATTGCCAGCACAGTCTCGGGGGAGGGCACTTATCTCAGCTGCTGTTGTCCATGGACCTGGCTTGTTATCCCCACAGCACCTATTGCAAAACACTCATGCTCGGTCAATAGCCCTACTCTATGAGCTAATACAATCAACAGACTCTCAATAGTCGTGCTATTAAGATGTGGAATAGCAATAGCAAGCCAGTTCAAGATACTGCACACTGTTTAAGAAGGAGGGGGAGACAGGAAACACCTGGTGAAATCAATGGCCTCTTTTGGGGCTTCTTGTAAATTTTTACCTCATTATGGAGGAGAAAGCAGTGGGAAAGGATGGTGGGGGTAGGTTTGTGGAGACTAGAAGAGAAACACATTGTACTCAGGCTTTATGATCCAAGAAGTAATCTCTTTGTTTGAGAAAAACAATGAACGTGAACCTTGCAGCTGCAGTATCGTGGGCATTGTGAAGTACAGATACTTTATGTTGCTCCTGCAATTGAAACAGCATGTGTCTTAACTGTAACTTGATTGTTGGGTTATCTTACTAATAAGCCATTGAGATAGCAGTTGTTTCCAACATTTCTGTAACACGTGGTCATGTTGTATGGACTGCATTTGCAGCCTTGTGCATAAAGCTAAACTCCTGATGCTTGACTGTGTCTGCTAGCCTGGTGTATCTGCAAGATCAATATTCAGACTAAGCTCTCTGTCATTTTGTTGTGATGTAGCTTTGTCTTGTGTGGCTTCATGTTGGTGTGTCCAGTCACAACAAAGAAGGGAGACACACTTGGTTTAACTGACATGTGGATAATGTTTGGAATTTACAAATAATGTCTCTTTCTATTGGTACTTGTAGTACATATAGCATGCTAGTATCTTTGGACAGCAGGTTGTGTGAACTGGAGACCCAGACCAGCTTTGCACTGCTGAAAATAATCCTGTAACTAGCCAAACCCCGGCAGGCCAACGTAGCTTAGTCCCGGTTATTTGCCCCTCAGCAGGCCAGCATAGGCCTAAACTGAAGCCCCTGGTACACCGCCAACCTGTTCATGTTTGGAATTGATTTCCTCCACTCTGTGACATGTTTAAAACCTGGAAAGTCTATTCTTAGAAACAGTGTTGGACTGTAGTTTTCTCTGGCCCCCTCCCCAGTCAGAGCAGTAGTGTCATCCGCATGTTCTCCTTTATCCGCTGGGGTTCTAAGTGGTGTCCCAAAAATGACGTTGGCTTCACACATAATTGGGAACGTTTCTTGTTAGGAAAGATGCCATCTATTGCATTTTGGATAGAGGAGCTCTCATTTCTAGAAATCTGGCCAAATTTAATACCAAAATGTTACTATACAGATTTGGGACCAAGAAGCAAAGCTTATATTCAAGATTCACGAATCAAAGCGTTTATTGTCATGTAGGCAAGGCAAGGCAAGGCAAGTTTATTTGTATAGCACAATTCAACAACAAGGTGATTCAAAGTGCTTTACAGAGACATTAGAAACAAAAACAAATAAAAAGCATGTATGCGAAGAAAAAGCATTTCTTTCTCTGCTGTCCACACGCAGATGCTGGTTAATATGTACAAATAGATAAAATACAAATAGCAGGAATAAATAAGTGGAGACAAAAATTGAAGTGTTAAATAAATTTATTCAAGATGGCGCCAGTGTGCTACTTGCCGTCTGGATCTGCTTGTATTTGTAAACGAGCTATGAGCTTAATATGCTGCTTTGATATGTGAGATGACCTGATGTGCAAAAATTATTATTACTGTTAAATGTCTTCTTGGTAAATAATAAATGGTAATTATACAGCCCCGTTCTCCTCAGCTGAGCACTCAGAGTGCTTTCAGTTTTAACCAGATCAACCTACGATCTTATTTAAATAAATAAATTAAATTAAATAAATGAATGAATGACTTTTCAGTTAGTTGTAAGTAGACAGGAAGATCCTTTACGATTTCCAGGGGTCCAGCACCCTCACCACCCCTACGGTACTTCCCACAGCCTTGGAGAAGAAGAAGAGAAAATAGTGTGGTGGTGGATATTTATGTATGCAAAGCCTGCTGATTTGGAAAAAGGCAAAGAGAATACAGACAACTAACCCCAAAGAAACAGCTGAGTTTAAAGTAAGGGGCAGGGGAAGAAGGTCTAAGGCACCATGTGCCACACTGCTCAGTCGTTACAGAGACACAGAGATGCTTAGTCAGTGGTTTTTAGTGTTTTATTGTTCTAGTGACTGAAGTTGTGATTTTTTTGTTCATTGGATTTTTGGAGTCATGTTCTTTTTTCTGTAACATTGTAGTATAACACAATTCTTTGTTCTTGTACTGAGCCTCTCTGTCCTCTTGTTACTTTTTTTAACTCTCATGTTTGGTTAATATTTATCAGCATGAATAGGAGGCGCCTCGATGGTTGTGGCTCGGTACGTCTGTGCTCCTTTGTCTCTGACCCTGTTTACGAGCATGTACTCTGTCTGTGCACGTGTTTATTTCCTTTTTCCCTTTCCCTTTAGTTCTTTTTTTTTTATCTTAGTTTTGTTTTCATTTTTTGTGTTTTTTCCGTCAGTCATCAAAGCTCTGTTCTAGTTCATTCTTTGAGTTTGTCGGGTCTGTATTTGGTTCTCAGTCCTGCTTCAACTTTGGTGGTTCAACTCTTCTCTCTCACAAACACACACACATGTACACAACCTAGAAACTGTACCAGTCCTCCCTGTCTTCAGGGGCCCTGCACCAGTAGAACAATAGTTTTGCCCTACAGAGTGCCTGTATGAAATATAACCCCATTCTCCTGGCCAAGACCCTGTGGTTTTGTGATAAATCGCTCTCAGAGTTGTTATATACAAGAGGAAAACATGCATAACCAAGATCTAGGCAAAGCACATAGCTCTGCTGTTTTCAGCCCTATGCAGGAGTAAGAAAGATTATTTTCCATAAAACTTTATATGAGAGCGCAGCTTCATCTGATCAAGGTTTATAGATAATTAACTCAGAGGTAATGATGCACCAGTTTGGCTTTTATTATTTTTTTCTTGTCTTTATCCAAAGATGATCTGTTGTGGGGTTTTTTTACAATGGTTTCTTCTAAAGTCACATTGTCTTAAATCTTAACCGAGAGGTTTCCTGCTTTGTTGGTTTTTTCTCATAGACTTTATTCTGTGAATAAACTCACGATGCCTCCTACTTGCTGTCTGAAAACAGCACCTCGACTGGTGTTCCTGTCTTCTGTCCTGCTGGTTGACAGAAGCCGTTTCTTTTTTCATTGAACAGAACAAATTCCCAACACAAACAGCTCCTCCTTCACTTTTATCCCACTGAAGTCAAAGCAGCATTGTAGCTTTCCCAGCTTTGAACTGTAGTTTTTTTATTTGATTCTTTCTCCTCCCGTCTCACACACATACACCCCCACATGAGTCTCTGTATCCCACAGAGTTTATGCACAATTAGCCTGGTGGGAGAGATGGATAGCACAAGTGGTGAAGGTGACGAAGGGAAGAAAGTAAGAAAGAGGAGGAGTCTGGGGAAAGAGAGAGGGGTGTGTGGAGTGCAAAAGACAAGGAAAAGGATAAGAAGGAAGAGCCATGTCACTTTGTGCACACTCCAGAACATAAATAGTAAATACTTGTGTCAGCTACACACACGCGCAGACGTTCACCAGTACAAAAGCAAAATAGTGCCTCTTCTTGCTATTTTGCTCTCTGTCTCTGAATTTTTGACCGTTCTTCCCAAAGCATCAGACACTGATGCATGACAAGTCCTTGTTTGCAGTCTCCGCTCTAATGCACCCCAAAGCTGTTCTCTAAAGTTGGTCACACCATAATTCCCCTCCCCACACTGAATACACTGGACAGACGAGGACAGTCTGGCAGACCAAAACCCAGACTTGTCCATCGGACTGCCAGACAGAGAAGCGTGATTTGTAACTCCAGAGAAAACATCTCTGCTGCTCTAGAGTCCAGTGGTGGCGTGCTGCATCCCAGTCGACAAGCTAAAGCTACATGAACAATCAACAGTCAGCCTAAGAACAGTTAAGAGCTTTGAGGAAATAGTTTTTGTTTAACGCTGCAGCATTGCGACCTTTATTAGAAATGGAACAGAGATTACAGATCCTTCAGCTCGCTCCAGTTTGTCGTACAGTCACGAGAGAGAGCTACTCAGAGTTGCTAGAAGGATAGTTTGAAGTATGACGTTCCTAAACATTACATTCAATAAAACAGAGACTTCAAAGTCTTTCGCTTCTTTTTGAACAGCTGTTCCAGGCATATTAGCAAGTGACCATTTAGATGAAAATAATTAGCCCCAAATTTCTCTCAGAGGCATCCAAAGAATGAAACAATGCTCACTTCCCGCATTTTTCCTCTGTGGACCTTTATCTTTTTATGGACTTTTATAAATCTCTCACTCTTATACTCAGGGGTCAAACTATGACAGACAAGGAGGTTCTGTGGGGAAATGTCATGGTGTAAGAGGAAAATTAGATATTTCATTTCTAACCTTGAGAGACGTTTTCATTAATTTGTCCTCACTACAACAATCATTCCTTAAACGCTCCCTTTATGTTCTTTATATTGTTTGTTAACTTTAATGTTTTGCCATATTAATTAATGAATTCTCTCAACGATGTTCATTCAACAGGAAGCAGGACTGAGGGACATCAGTGTGAACAGTTTGTTTCCAGGCGGATGGTCACGTTTCTGTTACAGAACTAGCTTTTCTTTCTTCTGTCACACTAAACGCTTTTTTCTGCTTTAATCTTTCTAAATATTTTCTCCTTTCCTCCCATGTCCTGTGTCCCCTTATCACACAGTCACAGGTATAAAGATCATTCACATTTGGGATGTTTAGACTGTGCCAAAGGATTTAGCGTCGCTCATCATTCGTGAACATATCATAAGTGGTGTTGTGCAGTTCTCCATAATCCATTCGTCCTCCTCAGCAGTACATTAACCCTTTAAGACCTACCATAGGACCAAGTCCGCCAGAGCTTATATTATATTTTTACATGCTGTGGAGCCATTGTTGGGAGCATTTCAGGTTGCTATACATCAATACAACTATTATAGACCAAATTGTAATAATATGTCTGCATTAAGTGCATAGTAATTACATAAATTGCAAAAAAGTGCAATAAACTACAAAAAAATAGAAAATTGTTTTTGTTTTTTTAACATATATTTCTAGTTAGAGAAATTTAAAAGGCTTATCCCTCAAAACTGTAAATACAAAAAAAGTTGCACAAAATAGTTTCCCATCACAGGAAATTTATTTTAAGTATCTTTATAGTTTTATTTTTGAAATACACCAATTTTTATACGCTGCAGGAAAAACAAAAATAAATATTATGATGCACATTTCCAAAAAACCAGCATGTGCATCAAAGGACTGAGCAGCTCCCTCTGCAGCTGGATCCTTAGCTTCCTGTCTGACAGACGCCAAGTGGTCAGACTGGGCAGCATCACCTCATCCCCCATCACACTGAACACTGGTGCTTCACAGGGGTGTGTACTGAGCCCTCTCCTATACTCACTCTACACCTACGACTGCACGGCCACTAACAACTCCAACATCATTGTGAAGTTTGCGGACGACACTACAGTGGTGGGTCTTATCACCAACAGTGATGAGACGGCTTACAGGGAGGAGGTCAGCGCCCTGACCCACTGGTGTCAAGACAACCATCTCACCCTCAACGTCGCAAAGACAAAGGAGTTGATAGTGGACTTCCGGAGGTGCAGAGAAGTACACACCCCCGTCACCATCAACGGCGCTGCTGTGGAGAGAGTGAGCAGCTTCCGGTTCCTTGGGGTACATCTGGCTGAGGATCTTACGTGGTCAGTACACACAAACAAAACAGTGAAGAAGGCGCAGCAGCGCCTCTTCTTTCTCAGGAGACTGAAAAGATTCGGCATGAGCCCCCGCATCCTCAGGACCTTCTATCACTGTGCCATTGAGAGCATCCTCACTGGATGCATCACCACCTGGTATGGCAACAGCACCGCCTACAACTGCAAAGCTCTCCAGCGAGTAGTGCGGTGCTCTGAACGGATAATTGGAGGTGAGCTTCCCTCCCTCCAAGACATCTACAGGAAGCGGTGCCTGAGGAAAGCGGGGAGGATCATCAAGGACTCCAGTCACCCCAGCCATAAACTGTTCAGACTACTTCCATCAGGAAGGAGGTTCTGCAGCATCCGGTCCCGTACCAGCAGACTGAGAGACAGCTTCTTCCATCAGGCCATCAGACTGCTGAACACGTCATAGACACCTCAGCTTCACTACTGGAACTTCAACATTATGCACTCCATACTGTACAGTAACGCCACTGTTTTGCACATGTCTCAACTCTGTATATTTTATATATTTTATTTATTGTTTACTCGATTTAATTTGTAAAACATGTATACACACACACACACACACGTAGAAAAATATTTAGTATACACATCCAGAAATGCATATACTATTATATATTGTACATATATTTATTAGTTTCAGATGTAGCCATTCTTGTATTTTGCTTGTTTACATTATTGTATTTTGCACAACTCTGTTGCTTGTGTAGCTCGCACACAAGAATTTCACTCACATGTGCTGTACCAATGTACCTGCACATGTGATGTGACAATAAAAGTGATTTGATTTGATTTGATTTGAAATAAACTATTTCCAGCAGTGCAATATGAGTCCTAAACATCCCAATAACGATAAAGAAAGTCATAACATCAAACATAACTTGTAAAAACACCAGTATAAGGCCCTGAAGGCAAAAAACTACATTTCCGTAAAATGACACCACTTCCGGTTTCGGGCAGGTCATGGCGGACATGCGATAGTTCCCGCTGATGGACGTAGGAAGTGTTACAAACAGCTGACTGGATCGGCGAAGCCTGTTTCTGGAACATTATGTTTTTGTTGCTGCAAGCGCTTTTTATGCAGTTTTTGCAAAGCTATATGTGGAAGGAAACCGTGACCTAGGACAAGCTGATGGCATAAGATGTAAGTACAACTCCTCCGGTTTCATATGCAAAAAAATCATTGTCCTAGCTTACATGGTTGCAGTGCTACCGGGATTTAAAAATAGTTATGCAAAACAGAGCGTCCCCGCTCCGACTCCAGTGATTGATGGAGTGATTGTGATTCAATCAGTCACTGGAGCCTGTCTGGGGAGGTAGATTACATCCAGTGTTTTTAACTTATTTGCATGTGCCACAACTATAAGTTCAAGTCACTGTCCTTCTAGTGCAAGTCCCAGGTCTGAATAAATAGTGTGGAGGTGACTGATTAGGGGAGAGTGTGATGGCATCAGCCACACAGGGGTAAATTAGTCCATTTTTCACTTTATTAGTTTGCTTTGCAGTTTTCTTCATTAATCATTTGGTTAAACCTAACACTGATATTATGAGGCGCGCACATAGTAACATTGTGTGGTTTTTCTAAAATGTTTTGTTATATTAATTATGTTTCTCTTTCTTTGAGTTACCTGGGTTTGGGCGGTGGCTGTTTCCTGTCTGGGCAAAAGGCGTGGCTGAGGACTCTGGGGACAAAATGCCTGCTCAGCAGGACCAACCATGGGCTTACCAGGAGCAGGGGTGTTTTAGGTTTAGTTGGGTTATTCTGTGCTTAGTTAATATTAGTGTGTGTTTTTGTTTTCCCCCCTATTGTGTTCAAATGGTTTGGCCAAATCATTATAAAAGCTACCCTCATGTGTCTTTTTAATTAGGTCAGTTTGTGAGTTAAGTTGTGTCTCACTTTGTTGTTTAAGTTTTTGGAAATTACTTTTTGTAGAGTTATATTTAGTTGACCTGTTTTATGGGCCTGCTAAGTATGGTTTTGAATTTTGTTAATTTTGGACTTTTTGAGGGTTAAAATAAAGAAAACCCTTTTTGAAGATATTTTTTGCTTGTGTCCTCTTTGCTTTGGCTGCTTGGTCCCTCACAATTGGTGGCAGCAGTGGGATCTGCCAGTTGAGGACACAGTATTTTTTTCTGAGGCTTTTTCACCCCCAGAAAAAAAAAGAAAAATGCATCGTGGCGGAAAGGTGGAAAAGAAGAAAGGAGTAACTGTTCAGAAGGAAGCTGATGCTGAGGAGGAAATTGGAGTCTCTGAAATGGTGGAGAGCACTGAGGTTGAAGAAAGGGAGCCATCTCTGTCAGATCTGATGTCAATATTGCAAGCTCATATGGGTCAACAGGAGGCTCGGGAAGCAAGGCAAGAAGAGGTAACTGCACGACAAGAACAAAAATTCAAAGCATTGCAACATCAGTTTCAGCTTTTACAGTTAGAGGTGCAGTCCCGGACATCACCAGTACCAGAGCGACCATTACCTACCACAGAGTCACCAGAGTCAAGGGAGCTACCTCACATTCCTAGTTCTCCTCAAGCTCAAGCTGAATCCAGTCAGTCATTATCAGGTCAGTTTTCATTGCATGAACCCAGACTGGAAAAGTTGATTGATAGTGATGATATTGAGCATTTTTTGACTACATTTGAACGCATTGCCTTAGCATATCGTTGGGAAAAAACAGACTGGGTTTTTCGATTAATACCACTGCTAACGGGCAAGGCAAGAGGGGCATACGTTCATATGGATATTGATGACTCTCTCAGCTATGACAAAGTTAAAGCTGCAATTTTGTCCAAGTATGATGTTAACCCGGAGACCTACAGGCAGCGATTCCGTTCACTGGAAGTCAGGCTTGATGAGAACCCTAAGGAGTTGTATGCTCGACTTAAAGATCTGTACGGGAAATGGATTCAGCCAAAAGGTAAAACGAACCAAGAAATTGGTGAAATAATCATCCTTGAACAATATTTGAGAATGTTGTCCCCTGAGCTACAGGTTTGGATTCGAGAGCACAATCCGTCTTCTGCAGCGAAGGCAGCTGAGCTGGCAGAAGTGTTTGTAGCTGCCAGGAAGAAAGGGCAACCTTGGACCTGTAATGCAAATAAAATGCCAAAGGAAGGCCTCAAATCAGCCCAGATGTATCATCAAAGGCCATTGTCAGCAGAAAAAACTCCTGTGGGTGAGAACCAGTTTGCTGGCAGACCATTAAAAAATTCAAAAAAGATTGTTTGTTATCTCTGTGGGTTAGAGGGCCACACAAAGCCAATGTGCCCAAAAACCTCAGCTAAGATGATTCAAATGTGTTTCATGCCACGTTCACATGCTGAACATGGGCTCCAGTGTGACCAGACTGTTAAAATGATAAAAATTGAAGCTAATGGAACAACTTTAAGAGCTTTGCTTGATTCTGGCAGTTCTCGTACACTGATACACAGAGATTTTGTGCCCCCCAATATTGTCCGTGTCAGTGATACCATCCCCATTTGTTGTGTGCACGGAGATGAGAAGATGTACTCAACAGCTGACATGTACATTAAAGTGAATGGACAGACTTACCTTTTAAATGTTGGGGTGGTTGATAACCTGCCTTATTCAGCTATTCTGGGACGAGATTTTCCAGTGCTTTTTGATTTGTTGGAGTCAGACCAGAATCATCAATGCAATATGGCTGTTACTAGAGCCCAAGCTCAAAAATCTAGTGAAACCTCAGAAGTTTTCAGTGCCTTGCCATTTTTTAATGAGGAATGGGAAGTTGCACCTGTGAAGCCTCGGAAAAGTCGCGGACAGAGGAGACAGGAGAAGTTCCAGCATACTATAGTACACCCAGAAATGCATACTGACCCAGACTTGCCTTTGGGACTTCAAATTCCTGGCAATATAATAGAGTTGCAAAAAACTGATCCTAGTTTAGCTTCCTGTTTTCAGCGAGCAATAGACAAGGACCAAGTAGAGGAGGCAGGCATTAACAAAAGTGACTATGTCTTGCAAAATGGCATACTTTACCATCAGATGGGCTCACTTCTGAAGCTAGTGGTCCCCCAAGAGGTTAGAGAAACTGTGCTTAATTTGGGACACTCTATTCCCTGGTCTGGCCACCTTGGTAAGCACAAAACCACAGCTCGTATTAAACAACATTTTTTCTGGCCTGGCCTCCATAGAGATGTAGCCTACTTCTGTAAGAGCTGTCCTCAGTGCCAGATGACATCCTCCAAAGTCCCTTCCAAAGCTCCACTCCAACCACTGCCTATTATTGGTACCCCATTTGAGCGCCTCGGAATGGATATTGTTGGACCTGTTGAGAAGAGTAAGTCAGGGAATCGCTATATGCTTGTAATCACTGATTATGCAACTAAATATCCAGAGGTCTTCCCACTGAAATCCATCAAGGCAAAATCAGTAGCTTTCTGCCTTGTACAGCTCTTCGCAAGAGTAGGGTTCCCACAGGAAATACTGACTGATCAGGGGAGTAACTTTATGTCCAACTTACTAAAACAGGTGTACAAGCTGCTGGGCATTAGAAGCCTGAGGACCACCCCATACCATCCTCAGACTGATGGGCTAACAGAACGGTTCAATCAGACTCTGAAGCAGATGCTCCGGAAGGTGGTAGATAAGAATGGTGCTGATTGGGATCAGTGGCTTCCTTATCTTCTCTTTGCCTACAGGGAAGTGCCACAAGCCTCCACTGGTTTCTCTCCGTTCGAACTTTTGTATGGGTATGAGGTACAAGGACCTCTAGCCCTCCTAAGAAACATCTGGGAGGGAGGCAAGGAAAAGATGGACTCTGTTAACATTGTTTCCTATGTTGTGCAGATGAGGGAGCGACTGCAGAAAATGAGTGAGCTTGCTCAGTCAAATATGACCAAAATCCAGCAGAAGCAGAAGTTTTGGTATGACCGAGCAGCTCGTCAGAGGTCTTTTAGTCCTGGACAAAAGGTGTTGGTGCTCCTCCCCACTGACAACAACAAGCTATTGGCTAAGTGGCAAGGGCCCTTTGAGGTTCAGAAGAAATTGGGGTCCACTACTTACCAAGTGTTCATCCCTGGAAAGCCACGCTCCAGCAGGGTTCTGCACATAAATCTATTGAAGGAATGGGCGCAGCGCCCTGAAAAGACAGCAGAGGTGATGCTCATAAGGGGTGTGCCAGAGGAAGAAGAGGTTGGTGAGCAATACTTGCCTTCTGCTGATGTGGTAGATTTTGACCTTAGTCATCTGCCAGATGATAAACAGCTTCAGGTGAGAGCTGCATGCAACTCTGAGGTGCTTCAAGTGAATCCTGGCCGAACAGATATTGTTGAGCATGACATTGTCATTAAAGAGGGCGTCGCAGTAAAGCGTTTGAGCTACAGGATCCCTGAACGTCTGCTAATATCCCTGAAGAAGGAAATCGACCTCATGTTGTCCTTGGGGATCATTGAGCCATCAAAGAGTGAGTGGTGTAATCCAGTGGTCCTGGTGCCAAAGAAGGATGAAAGCATGAGGTTCTGTATAGACTTCAGGTACCTAAACTCAATATCACTGTTTGATTCATACCCCACACCACGCATTGATGATTTGCTGGAACGGCTGGGGAAGGCAAAGTACTTGACCACACTTGACCTGTGCAAGGGATATTGGCAGGTGCCACTAACGGAGCGATCAAAGAAGTTGACTGCCTTTCGAACACCTTGGGGTCTCTTCCAATTTACAGTGATGCCATTCGGGCTGCATGGGGCTCCAGCAACCTTTCAGAGGTTAATGGACCAAGTACTATGTGGTTTCTCAGATTTTGCATCTGCATATCTTGATGATATTGTCATCTACAGCACCACATGGGAGGAACACTTGGAACATCTGCATGCTGTCTTCGACCGTCTTGGCACTGCTGGGTTGACGGTGAACCCCTCTAAGTGTGTTTTTGCCTCTGCTGAGACTGCGTACCTGGGCCATGTGATCGGGAATGGGGTGATCAAGCCTCAGGTCAGTAAGATCCAAGCCATTGAGTCTTGTCCTCTCCCACAGACAAGGAAGCAACTAAGATCCTTTTTGGGCATGGCAGGCTTTTATCGTCGGTTCATACCACGATTCTCCACCAGGGCAGCTCTACTAACGGACTTGATAGGCATCAAGTGTCCTAATCAGATTAACTGGACAGAGGAGGCTATAGCAGCTTTCAAGGACATCAGTCAATCACTGAGTAGCGAACCAGTTTTGTACAGTCCAGACTTTAATGAGCACTTTTTCCTTCAAACGGATGCATCTCATAGGGGTCTGGGAGCAGTGCTACTTCAAGGTTTGGAAGGAGAACGTCATCCTGTTGCTTATATCAGCCGAAAGCTGTTCCCGAGAGAGGTTCGATATTCAACAGTGGAAAAGGAGGCCCTTGCAATCAAGTGGGCCCTTGATTCCTTCAGGTACTACCTTCTTGGAAGAGAATTCACCCTGGAGACGGATCACAGTGCACTTCAGTGGATTGAAAAGATGAAGGATAAGAACGGAAGGATCACAAGATGGTACCTTGCTCTGCAACCTTTCCGGTTTGTCATCAAGCACATTCCTGGGAAGAACAACGTTACCGCCGACTTCCTCTCTCGCTGTACCAGCGAGAGTCCTGAAGAGGGGGGGTGTGTGATGGCATCAGCCACACAGGGGTAAATTAGTCCATTTTTCACTTTATTAGTTTGCTTTGCAGTTTTCTTCATTAATCATTTGGTTAAACCTAACACTGATATTATGAGGCGCGCACATAGTAACATTGTGTGGTTTTTCTAAAATGTTTTGTTATATTAATTATGTTTCTCTTTCTTTGAGTTACCTGGGTTTGGGCGGTGGCTGTTTCCTGTCTGGGCAAAAGGCGTGGCTGAGGACTCTGGGGACAAAATGCCTGCTCAGCAGGACCAACCATGGGCTTACCAGGAGCAGGGGTGTTTTAGGTTTAGTTGGGTTATTCTGTGCTTAGTTAATATTAGTGTGTGTTTTTGTTTTCCCCCCTATTGTGTTCAAATGGTTTGGCCAAATCATTATAAAAGCTACCCTCATGTGTCTTTTTAATTAGGTCAGTTTGTGAGTTAAGTTGTGTCTCACTTTGTTGTTTAAGTTTTTGGAAATTACTTTTTGTAGAGTTATATTTAGTTGACCTGTTTTATGGGCCTGCTAAGTATGGTTTTGAATTTTGTTAATTTTGGACTTTTTGAGGGTTAAAATAAAGAAAACCCTTTTTGAAGATATTTTTTGCTTGTGTCCTCTTTGCTTTGGCTGCTTGGTCCCTCACAGAGAGAGCTGGCTTACACGATGGAGAGAAGGAAGGTTTATTGTGTGTGCTGGAGAGCAGGTGGAAGGGAAGCAAGACCAGGAGCATCAGATGGATTCAAACTGTTCCACCATGGAGTAGGAGTACTGTGGAGGGGAAGAGTGCCAGACAGGATCAGGAGTTTGAAGCTGGAACGGGGAGGAGTGATGTTGAATCTTCATCGTATGTATTCCTCTCAGACGGATATCAGAACAAAGAATAAGTAAGCTGGATAAGATGGTAGAGAGTTTGCCTAAGGTGATTAGAGCATACTGCGATGGGCACACAGCAAAATCTCCAGTGTTAATTTAACACTGGAGATTTTGCTGTGCACCAAGAGAGGAACTGTGGTACTGCAAGAGGAAGTCAGGAGGGGCAGAGGAGTGTGTGAGGATGCTGCAGGATACGTATGAGGACAAAGAAGTGTGTTTGGAGACTGTAGCTCTGACAAAAAGACAGGAGGCCAAGCTGAACATGTTCAGGTTTTTACTGTGAGTGAGCAGGATGGACAATATTAGAAATGTCCATCAGAGGGACAGCTCAGGCTCAGCAATTTGGAAACAAAGTTCGAGAGACAAGCCTGAGAGGAACTGGACATGTGGACGAGGGATGGTAGTGACCATAAGAATGAGATTGCAGATACAAGAAAGAGGTGGCTGTAGCTCAGGAGGTAGAGCAGGTCATCTTCCGATTGGAAGGTTGGTGGTTTGATCCCAGTCTGCATGCTAAATATCCTTGGGCAAGATGCTAAATGACCTGCATTCGTATAGCGCTTTGCTAGTCCCTAAGGACCCCAAAGCGCTTTACACATCCACCCATTCACACACACATTCACACACTGGTGATGGCAGCTACATTGTCGCCACAGCCACCCTGGGGCGCACTGACAGAGGCGAGGCTGCTGGACACCCTCTGACCACCACCAGTAGGCAACGGGTGAAGTGTGTTGCCCAAGGACACAATGACCGAGACTGTCCAAGCCAGGGCTCGAACCGGCAACCTTCCAATTACAAGGCGAACTCCCAACTCTTGAGCCATGATCGCCCCGGGAGGAGACCCGGGGACAGACCCAGGTCACAATGGAGGGATCATATCTCTTGGCTGGCCTTTGGTGTTCCCATGGACAAGCTAGCAGCCTTACCAAAAGCAGGGCCTTTCTGCTAAGGCTGCTGCCCCCACAACCTGGCCCCAGATAATCGGAAGAAGATGGATAAAGTATAAAGTTGGTCTAAGCATCATCAGCTTAACATCAAAATAATCTCTGCTGCCCTTTATGTAACCTAACTCTGACCATGAGCAGCACAGCTACTGAGCACCAGCCACACACTGTCCGTTACTTTGAATCCATCACAGATAAACAAACTAACCTGCAGAGGATTTTCATGCAGCCTCTAAATAACACACTACTCTACCTCAGTTTGTTTTGCAGTATGTTTTACAACATGAACAAATATAATGTAACATGTACAGACCCATCTAATTTTAAAAAAAGAAGCCTTACGTGTAAACTTTCAATTTCCACTTTATCAAACTGAGCAGTCCTTAACTTTAACTCTAAGCTCTCTTCTTCCTCTCCTGTTCTTTCCTATTAATTTCTGTGTGGATAACACCGTACCTACCAGGACTGAACGGTGTTTCTCCAACAACAAACCTTGGATTACCCCAGCAATTAAAGCTGTCCTCAAGCAGAAGAGGAGGGCCTTCAAATCCAAAGACAAAGAGGAGTTGAAAAGGGTGCAGAGAGAGTTGAGGTGACTGATAAAGAATGGGAAGGATAGCTACAGGCAGAAGATGGAGAACCAGCTTCAGCAAAACAACGTTGGTGAAGTCTGGAGAGGCCTCAGAACCATCTCAGGCCACAAACAGCAGAACTCTCTGCCTGGGAGGGATGTGAGGTGGGAAAATGAACTGAATCATTTCTTCAACAGATTTAATTCATCCATGAGGCAGTCTGCAACATCGGCTGCAGACTCACCCACCCCCACTGCTGCTGTTCCACCTCTGCCACCTCAGACACTTCACACCTCCTCTATTCACCCTGCTCACTCCTCCCCACCCCCGACAACAGCATCCAATACACACTCAACACAAGGCTCCAGCCTGTCTCTCTCAACCACCCAGGTTAGGAGGGAACTGAGGAGGATTAATGGCAAGAAGGCAGCGGGCCCAGATGGCATCAGCTCGAGGGTCCTGCGTGGACCAACTGTGTGGGGTGATGGAGCACCTCTTCAACCTGAGCCTGAGGTTGGGAAGAGTCCCACAGCTCTGGAAAACCTCCTGTGTTGTACCAGTGACAAAGATTCAAAAAAAGTGTGCATGTTAGTCCCCGTAGGGAAATAGTTCCTCTGCATTTAACCCATTCACCCAGTGAAGCAGTGGGCAGCCACCAATGCAGCGCCCGGGGAGCAGTGTGTAGGGACGGTACCTTGCTCAGGGGTACCTCAGGGTAGCCGTTCAGTGGAGTCGAACCACCGACCTTCCGATCATGGGGCCACCACTCTACCTACTGAGCTATCCCTGCCCTATGCCCCAAGGACCTCAACAGCTACAGGCCGGTGGCTCTGACATCCCACCTGATGAAGACCCTGGAGCGGTTGGTCCTGGCTCAGCTTCGGCGCCTAATAAGCTCATCACTGGACCCACTTCAGTTTGCCTACCAGCCTGGCATTGGAGCGGATGATGCCGTCATTCACCTCCTACATCGTTCCCTCGCTCACCTGGAGACCGCTGGAAGCACTGTGAGAATCATGTTCTTTGATTTCTCCAGTGCCTTCAACACTATTCTTCCCTCGGTTCTAAAGGACAAGCTGGTGAACTCTGGAGTGGACCATCACCTCACTACCTGGATTTTGGACTACCTCACCGACCGACCACAGTATGTGAGGACTCAGGGCTGTGTGTCGGACAGGGTCGTCTGCAGTACGGGGGCCCCACAGGGAACGGTTCTGGCTCCGTTCCTCTTCACCATCTACACTGCAGACTTCTCCCACAATTCCACCCAGTGCTTCCTGCAGTTCTCTGATGACTCTGCAATAGTCGGCCTCATCACTGATGGGGACGACAAGGAGTACAGAGGACTGACTCAAGACTTTGTGGACTGGTGCCAGCTGAACTACCTCCAGATCAACGCCAGTAAAACCAAGGAGCTGGTGGTAGACTTCCGCAGGCACAAGCATTCTCCACTGCAACCACTGAACATCCAGGGTATGGACATTGAGGCTGTGGACAGCTACAGGTACCTTGGTGTTCATCTGAACAATAGACTGGACTGGACTCATAACTCAGACGCCCTCTACAGAAAAGGGCAGAGCAGGCTGTACCTGCTGCGGAGACTCAGGTCGTTTGGGGTGGAGGGCCCACTCCTGAAGACCTTCTATGACTCTGTGGTGGCTTCTGCTATCTTTTATGGTGTGGTCTGCTGGGGCGGCAGCATCTCTGCTGGGGACAGGAAGAGACTGAACAGGGTGATCCGAAGGGCCAGCTCTGTTCTAGGATGCCCTCTGGACCCAGTGGAGGTGGTGAGTGACAGGAGAACGGCGGCTAAGCTGTCATCCCTGATGGACAACATCTCCCACCCCATGCAGCAGACTGTGACAGCACTGAGCAGCTCCTTCAGTGGGAGACTGCGGCACCCACGGTGTGGGACGGAGAGATTTCGCAGGTCTTTCCTCCCCACTGCTGTCAGACTCCACAACAAAGACTTTAACTGAACAAACACACACATGTGCAATAACACTAAGTGCAATAATCTTTTCTGGCATCGTTGTATTTTTACTCAGTTGTATATAGCATTCGTATTCTATTTTTATCTTATTGTATATTTTTATTCTATTTTATTCTACTGTATATAGTATTTTATTTTATTCTATTCTGTACAGCTGTGTACTGTATTTATTCTTATTGTATTCTAATTTTTGCGTCATAACTTTTGCACTGTCCACTTCCTGCTGTGACAAAACAAATTTCCCACGTGTGGGACTAATAAAGGTTATCTTATCTTATCTTATCTTATCTTATCTTATCTTATCTTCCTCTCCTTGTCAAATACAGCAGCTGGACCTTTAGCTGCGACACAAACAGTTTGTGTGTTGGTGTTTGTTGAGCTGATAGAAACGTTACATTTGAATTTACATGACACTAAAAACACATTATTCCCTTTATGTTCACTCCTCTTTTGTAGCTTCAGTACCCCAAGCGCAGCTTTTGGACACCTACACTCATTCTGGTGTTGTGGTCCAAAAATAAGACTTTAAAAAAGTATGGTAAATATGATATGGAAATATATTACTACAAAAGATCATCACATATTATTAAAATGTGACAAAATAACATCTGAAAAAGTATTGTGCATGCATTATGAACGCTACACGTTATTCCACAATTGATAACAATTTTCTCCATACAAGCTAAAATAAAACAAAACAACAAAAACGTTTCTGATTAGAGAAACCCAGACCTCCCTTTACGCAGCTTCTTTCGATTAGCAGCAGAAGTGACAGATCTACTCTGAGCCCAAATGACTGAACTCCTCCACCTTTCCCTAAGAGAGAGCCCATCCACCCTGTGGAGAAAGCTCATTTTCACTGCTTGTATCTGCAGTCTCATTCCTTCAAAATAACTAATAATAAACCTTACAAAAAGATTGGATCTAGATTAACAGAGTTATGGGATTTGCCCAATGATCTCAGGGCTGCAGCTCTGTGGCAGCTGGTGACAGATGGCTGCAGAACATTTACCGGCATGGGCATCAATTCAAATGTTAACAATTAGATTAAATGACTAATATGTCTACCCTGAAAAGATTAAGCAGAAGCGAATGGATGGATGGATGGATGGACTAATATGTCTAGTACTGACTGGTGACCATAACTGCAATTAGTCATGTTGTCAACTAGTGGTGCAAATCCCTAGTCTTGACCTATCATGTCTATTTCCACCTTTTTTCTTTTAGTTATATATAACGGCAACATGTCACAGTTTAAGTTTTTTAGTTTTTAGAACATCAGATCATGTATTTAAAAAAAATGTTCTCCACCTTTCCTCTCCACTTCTCCACCTTATGTCACTTCTCCTTTGTCCCTCCCCAGCCATCTTCATCAGCAGGTTCTTTTTAATTGCATGTCATAATGAAATCTAATTTAATCTGGAGCAATCCAGCGCTGCCTAATCAAATTAATATGGTCCTCCTTTGATTTTCAGTTATCTCTCCTCCAGGCATCAGCTAGCTTTCTCAGATCTTCCTTCAGCCACAAGCCAAAGACAAGAAACAGATGTCACTTTCCCTCTCTCTCTCTCTCTCTCTCTGTTACACACACACACACACACACACACACACACACACACACACACACACACACACACACACACACACACACACACACACACATATTTTATCCTACATGGATGAAGAGAGTGATGATTTGGGAAGATAGGAAAACCAAAATAGTGTCCGTATAAGGAAATGTACCTGGAAGATCTTTCTATTGTAAGGTAAACAGCCCACAGCATTAGAGGGGGTAACCCCAACAATCACATGATCCCCTTCCCACATACCAGACAGTTCTGGCCCGGATCTGGTATCAAGCCGACACTGCTGGCTGACTTCTGGCGATGGTAAGTGGTATTTCACCCAGATATGGGCCTTGCCTGGCATAGATGGCACTGTTTATGTGATGGCATGCCATATCTGGACCCATTATGGTTTGGTTTATGTGGCCCAGGTTCATAGAAAACAGGTCCTCCCCAGTCCCGCATCAAGCCGGCACTTCTGACTGCCTGGTGTCATGGCAGGATGTATGTCAAGTAAGTAAGTAAACTGGTCCCATGTGTGGGCCACCTTTGGCAAACCTGATCTGGGCCACCGAAGGGACGTCATTCTTTGCGATATGTGGGCCATGTGTAAGCACATTGTGTGTGCCAGATCCGGGCCATACCAATTTTGCTATGTGGCTATGAGTGATCACTATGGGGAGGAAGAAGTCCCTTTAAAAGGAGCAGACTTCAAGCAGAACTAGGCTCAGGGCATGGCAGACATCTGCTGATACCAACTGGGGACATGAGCTGAAAGATAAAATTTAACTCAACTTAATTTAGTTTTATTTATACAGCACCACATCAACAGTTGCCACAAGGCTCTTTATATTGTAAGGTAAATACCTACAATAATACAGAAGCAACCCCAACAATCATTCTACCCCTATGAGCAGCACTTTGGCGACAGTGGGAAGGAAAAACTCCCTTTTAACAGGAAGAAACCTCCAACAGAACCAGGCTCAGGGAGGGGCGGGGCCATCTGCTGTGATTGGTTGGGGTGAGAGAAGGAAGACAGGATAAAGACATGCTGTGGAAGAGAGACAGAGATTAATATGTCATGTTTCTGGGTCATTTGACCCTGTGTTTTCAGTTCCTGTGTTTGTGTTCTCTTTTGTGTTTTAGGTTCATTACTGGTCTTAAGTTTAGTCTAGTTTGAGTTTCTTCGTCCCCATACAGCTCATGACATAATAACTCATAAATAAATGCAGAGTGCTGCCTGAGCCAGTTTTAACTTTACGCTTTATCAAAAGGAATGTGTGTGTGTGTGTGTGTGTGTGTGTGTGTGTGTGTGTGTGTGTGTGTGTGTGTGTGTGTGTGTGTGTGTGTCTGTGTGTGTGTGTGTGTTTCATGTCTTCTTTTCAGTAACTTCCTGTTAGAGTTTAAAGATTATTTCCTTGTGTGGCTTATTTTGCCCTTTTTCTCTTTTCCTGTCTGTGTTTCTTGTCAGATGGAGTTCAGTTGGTCCGTCTTTAGCCTGCGTGGCTTCCCACAGGCTTTGTCAGTTTTTTGTTTTGTTCCTTTTGTAGCCTCCTTCCTCTTTACCCTTTTGAGCTTCTTACCATATGATTCAAGCTTCAATAGGCTGAGACCAGGCTCAGGAGAAAGACCTTATAGTGTGTTAGTCCATAAGACATATTAAAGGTGCTCTGTGTGTGTTGCACTCAGGAGCTTAGAAGATGCATGGATTTTATTAGCCTCCGACAATAACTGTCACCCAGCATTTCATATTCAAAGTAATGTGTATAATTACAGTTTTACGAGCAGTCTCTGAATACATTTAGACAGCAATTTTATGTCTCTGTGTGATGCTGTTTCACAGATTATCAATAGTTAATATGCTCTCTGTCTTCCTATAGATACCCAGAAGGAGCAAAACCAGAGGAGGAGAGAGAGTGATAGAAATACAAGAGTTCATTTTCCCCATAGATGATCAACCATGGCAGCTTATTCTAACTTTAACCGTTCAGCCTGTACTTCATTAGGTCAGGAATAATCATTATGGTGTTTGTTAAAGGAAGCTGATGAAACGTAGGCCACTGCATTGTACTCTGTAACAAATGGCTTATTACTGCAATATTCAATGAGAACAAGAGGGCCTAGAGCTGAGAATCATCAGCCCATTCTCAGGATGTCAGATTGTTTGACATCCTATATTGTTTATATAAAAATATATAAAACTGAAGCCATACCAGCTCAGCTCGGACATCGCCCAGATTAACAAGGTCCACGTCATGTGTTGAGGAACCAGGACGCACTGATGAGAAGAGCGCTACAGGAACAAGAAGGCATCGGTGGGCAAGAGATGAAAATAAGCCACTGTTGGAATGTTGCTATGCAAGTAGCCCCAGCGGAAGTGGTTACATGAATATGATTAAAGACCTATGGAATCTTTGATTTCCAACATCCAGACTGACAGTGAAACAACTAGTAGCTCAGTGTTCCAACACGCGGAAGAAGGATCTGCTCTCACAGCTACAGACTGATGAATGAGACTGAATGTCATTCATGCGATGTGAATGGAGTACTATGGACAATACCTACAGCCACCATTACCGAGACTAACCAGCTGATGTACACCGCAGCAGCAGTGATCAGTGAGATGCTTGGCTACAAGAACACCATAAGGAGCAGTACCCTCCATGGACAAGGAGGCCAAAATCCAAGGCAGCACGGAGGGAGGTTAGCCAACTGTCAGAGCTGCAGAAAGGTGCAATGAAGAAGGTGCCGCAGAAGTACAGCAAGCTGTCCATACCTGAGGCCTTGGAAACTGCCAAGCAACAACTCACAGCCTTGGCCAGCCGCTTGAAGAGGTACACTAGAGAGATAGAAGGCAGGAGAATAAACCAGCTGTTCTCCACAGAACCAGCCAAGGTGTACTCTCAGTGGCAAGGGAACAATATGATAACAGCACCATCAAGGATGGAGACGGAACTATACTGGAAGAGCATATGGGAGAAGGACGCAACCCATAACAGCAACACTTATTGGCTAGTGGATCTAAGAGCAGACCACAGCAACTTCCCTGAACAGGGTCCAGCAACCATCACAGTGGCAGACATCCAAGAAAAGGTCTCCAGTATGAAGAGTTGGACAGCACCAGGCCCCGACATGGTTCACGCTAGGGCTGCTCGATTATGGCAAAAATGATAATCACGATTATTTTCACTGAAATTGAGATCTCGATTATTTGACGATATTTATTTAACCCTTTAAGACCTACTATAGAACCAAGTCCGCCAGAGCTTATATTATTTTTTACATGTTGTAGTACCATTTGTGGGAGCATTTGAAGTTGCTATACATCAATACAACTGTTATAGCCCATATTTTAATAATATGTATGCATTAAGTCCATAGTAACTACATTAATTGCAAACAAGTGCAATAAACTACAAAAAAATTGAAAATCGTTTTTGTTTTTTTTACATATATTTCTACTTGGAGAAATTTAAGAGGCTTACATGAGCGGGACACAGAAAGGAATTGGCAAGAATACCAGAGGCGCAAAACACCAGCTACTGGTAGACAGAACAATCAGCCGAGACTGCAAGACCAGACTGACCAACCTGTGCACTGCCTGGATTGATTACAAGAAGGCCTATGACTCAATGCCCCACAGCTGGATACTGGAATGCCTAGAATTGTACAAGATCAATGGGACCCTAAGAGCCTTCATCAGGAACTCAATGGGGATGTGGCGCACAACACTAGAGGCCAACTCCAAGCCCATAGCACAAGTCACCATCAAGTGCGGGATCTACCAAGGAGATGCTCTGTCCCCACTGCTGTTCTGCATAGGGCTGAACCCCCTCAGTGAGATCATTAACAAGACTGGCTACAGATACCGACTACGGAACGGAGCAGTTGTCAGCCACCTCCTGATTGTGGATGACATCAAGCTGTATGCCAAGAGTGAACGAGACATCGATTCACTGATCCACACTACCAGGCTATACAGCAATGACATTGGAATGTCGTTCGGACTGGAGAAGTGTAGTCGGATGGTAACAAAGAGAGGGAAGGTAGTCAGAACTGAGGGGATTGAACTACCAGAAGGCAACATTGCAGACATAGAGGACAGTTACAAGTACCTGGGGATCCCGCAGGCGACTGGGAACCATGAAGAGGCCGCTAGAAAAGCTGCAACCACCAAGTACCTACAGAGGGTCAGGCAAGTCCTGAGGAGTCAGCTGAATGGTAAGAACAAGATCCGGGCCATCAACACGTACGCCCTGCCCGTGATCAGGTACCCTGCTGGGGTAATAGGCTGGCCAAAGGAGGAGATAGAAGCCACTGACATCAAGACAAGAAAGCTCCTTACCATGCATGGAGGGTTTCACCCCAAGTCCAGCACCCTGAGGCTGTACGCTAAGCGGAAGGAAGGGGGCCGGGGACTGGTGAGTGTCAGCACCACAGTCCAGGATGAGACAACGAACATCCAAGAATACATTGGGAAGATGGCCCCAACTGACCGAGTGCTCAGTGAATGCCTCAGGCAGCAGAAACCCAAGAAAGAGGAGGGAGACGAGGTACCATCATGGAAGGACAGGCCCCTGCACGGTATGTACCACCGGCAGATAGAGGAGGTGGCTGATATCCAGAAATCCTACCAATGGCTGGACAAACTTGGACTGAAAGACAGCACAGAGGCACTAATCATGGCAGCACAAGAACAAGCTCTGAGCACAAGATCCATAGAGGCTGGGGTCTATCACACCAGGCAAGACCCCAGGTGCAGGCTGTGTAAAGATGCCCCAGAGACAATCCAGCACATAACAGCAGGATGCAAGATGCTAGCAGGCAAGGCATACATGGAACGCCATAACCAAGTGGCCGGCATAGTATACAGGAACATTTGTGCCGAGTATAACCTGGAAGTCCCGAGGTCAAAATGGGAGATGCCCCCAAGGGTGGTGGAGAATGACCGAGCTAAGATCCCGTGGGACTTCCAGATACAGACGGACAAAATGGTGGTGGCTAACCAACCGGACATAGTGGTGGTGGACAAACAGAAGAAGACGGCCGTAGTGATCGATGTAGCGGTTCCGAATGACAGCAATATCAAGAAGAAGGAACACGAGAAGCTGGAGAAATACCAAGGGCTCAGAGAAGAGCTCGAGAGGATGTGGAGGGTGAAGGTAACAGTGGTCCCCGTGGTAATCGGAGCACTAGGTGCGGTGACTCCCAAGCTAGGCGAGTGGCTCCAGCAGATCCCGGGAACAACATCGGAGATCTCTGTCCAGAAGAGCGCAGTCCTGGGAACAGCTAAGATACTGCGCAGGACCCTCAAGCTCCCAGGCCTCTGGTAGAGGACCCGAGCTTGAAGGATAAACCGCCCGCAGGGGCGTGCTGGGTGTATATATATATATATATATATATATATATATATATATATATATATATATACATTCTGTCTCTCCTGTTATTTCTAAGGTATGTTTTTTATAAGTTTGTTATATGGCGGGCCATAATCATCCGTTCTGTAATTAATTATAGCAACATGTCAGAAAATATGTTTATTCCTGATCTTGTCTGGGCAAAGCCTGCCATCTAGTGGGTTGACAGGGTAGCGCCATGTTAGAGCGCAAGCAGTGGTTTTCTCCCAGTGCTCGACAGGGAAGGTCCATTTCTCTGTGTCTCTGTAATTTCCTGCATCTGGTGCGCTTGAAAAGGCATAATCTGTAAGTGTGGCAACACGGTTTATTGTTCCCACTTATTAGTACCTTGTTCAGCAAAGTAATGAGTTCTTGTGTATTTAGCGAGTTTGTTACATTACTAGCACAAGCTAGCTGTTAGCCCTTTGTTTAGCCTGCTAGCATGAAACATACCAGCATGTGGTGTTAGCTGTATCTCTTGAAATGCTACACGGGTGTAGTGTTGATACTGAGATTGTGTAGTGACTGTTTACACAAGTCAACAATATTTAATGTAATCTTTGTGTGTTTGTATGGAGAGTGAATACACTGTATTCTGTTTCTGTTAATACAGTTTTACAAAAAGAAAAATAAGGATCAGTAAAGCTCTGAAGAATGCCACACGGTCTCCTGAGTGTTTACTGAAGCCATTTAATGTTTAGCTCTCTGCATAAGCTGGATAGAGACATTCAGCTGAGGGCAGAAGATATACATATATATTAGGGGTGCAACGATACTCGTATGGATATTGAACCGTTCGATACAGAGCTTTCGGTTCGGTACGCATATGTATCGAACAATACAAAATTTTTAATTTATTTGATCAACTTTCCTTCTGACGATGCTGTCTGTGTTGAGCGCTCAGTGGATCTGCGCTCGACAGTGCAGCTTAGGCGGAGTAGTCAAACGCAGATTCACTGAGCGCAGGGCAAGCTAGCGAGACAGAAGCTAAGCTCGTTGCAACATGGCAAATTGAACCTCCCCCACCCTCATTCAGATCTGGCGTTTGGAACTATTTTGGTCCTCATGTGACGTATGACCCTGAAGGTAAGCGCGTCATGGACTAAAGTAAAACAGTATGTCGGATGTGCCACGCAATGCTCAATTGGTGGGAACTAGTGCGTTAGCGCAGTTAGCTTGTTAACGTGTTGACGCCGTCCAGCCCCACGCACGGGGCGACCCCCAGTAACTTGCTAACGGAGATTTGCCGTGTTGTGGCTTTAACGTCATTTCAGATTAAGGCTGACAGCACTAGTGGGAACACAACGAATATGACTGCACATTTACGCCGACATCATCCTCGTGCAAAGACAAGTGGAAGCAGACAAAAACAACAAGCACGCATGCTACAAACTTTACCCGAGTCATTTAGACAGCCGTTAGCACCTGATTCTCCTTATGGGGACCTGATATGTTTAATATGCTGCTGAGAATATAGCCCAGAAGAAGCATATAGTATAGCTTTTATTTTGGAAAGAGCCATTTCTCTGTAATAAACTCTCTTTTCCAAAGATGAGTGATTCCTCAATCAGATAGATTTATTTTTTATGACATTGTTGTTTCAGCAACATTAAATTTAAAAACTGTACTTTTGAGTTAAAATATATATTTATAATTTTAATAAATGACAAATTAAAAAGGCATGAACATTTTTTTGTATCGAAAAAATATCAAACCGTAACACCAAAGTATCGAACCGAACCGTGAATTTTGTGTATCGTTGCACCCCTAATATATATATATATATATATATATATATATATATATATATATATATATGGTAGTAAGGGGATACCACAGCACAGCAGTGTAGCTCCTGAATGAATTCAAAACTAGAAGTACCATTGAGCGGTAAATAATGTAACACACTGTCATCAGTTTGACAGCTTTAGGTTGGATCAATATTTTTCTGTATTAGAGGGCCAATAAACCACTATCATCCAGCAAAACTAAGATATTCACTGAGCACTAATTAACTCTAATTGCTTAGTGATTTTCTTGCTAAGTGAAATTTGAGCTTTCCTGTTTATATATAGAGAGATTCTTTCCTCCCCTTGTTTTGCATGCACAGGTTTTTAAAGAGTGTCCTTAGAGGCCTTGAATGCTCAAAATGTCGTTCATCTAGAACTGCAGCATGCAGGATATGTTGTATAGTGACACACAGAAATAAAAACAGTCATTTTTAAATAAAATGTTGAGCAATTGAATTAAAAATTAAAGACAGAAGAAGAGTGTGGAGCAAAAAGGAAGTTGGGCTAAGCAAGTCGGATGGAAAATAGTGGAGGCAGACAATTACAGGGAAAAGGAAAGAACAAGCATGAGCTCGGAGTAAGATGATCCTGATGGGAGGCTCGACAGTCTGCATAATAAAGCATGCTAAGTGCAAGACACCAGATTTACAGGGTCTTTTCCCCCAACCGAATGTGCCATCATTTTTCCTCCCAAAACGTTAATGTTGCACAGGACTGCCATAAATACATCACAATGCTAATTTAAGGGTCCACAATAGAGGAACCCCTCCATTGTTCTCTCAAGGGGCTCAAAATATCTTGAAATCCTGGAACTTTGCATTAACATGTGGAAGAGTTGTTGCTGTGCCTCCCACAATGGGAGTCCAACATAAAACTCACCACAAACAAATGTGTGTGTCTCTGCATAACCAGCAGTGCTGTCCAGCCTTCACCTGACAATGACTTGAAAAACATCTTAATATACATAACCTTTCACCTTTGTGCCAGAGTATAGATTTGTTTCACTCTACTAAGTTACTCTTACAGTAACTATTACTCTACTACTGGTGTCTCCTGATGATTACTGTACAGTAATGCCACTGTTTTGCACATGTCTCAACTCTGTATATTTTTATATATTTTATTTATTGTTTACTCTATTTAATTTGTAAAATATGTGTACACACACACACACACACACACACACACACACACACACACACACACACACACACACACACACGTAGAAAAATATTTAGTATACACATCCAGAAATGCATATACTATTGATTGATTGGTAATTTATTTCAACATGTGAACAATATACAAGTACATTTAGAAAAGAAATGTACTTGTTATATATTGTACATATATTTATTAGTTTCAGATGTAGCCATTCTTGTATTTTGCTTGTTTACATTATTGTATTTTGCACAACTCTGTTGCTTGTGAAGCTCGCACACAAGAATTTCACTCACATGTGCTGTACCAATGTACCTGCACATGTGATGTGACAATAAAAGTGATTTGATTTGATTTGATTTGATGCCATTGCAGTTTTCCTTTGCAGCATTACTCTAACATAGAACAAGCTCACCAAAGTGAGATTCATGGAAAATTAATGTACATAGTTTATGTATAATTTATATTAAGAAAAAGATAATTGTACAAATCACAGTGAAGGCCAAACGAGTTAGAGACAGTCGTATTGGAGTCTTTATTCTCAGCTGGAGGGAGAAATCACCGTCATTAAAGAGTTCAAACCTGGAGCAAAGAGTAATTGCAACTGATAATGAATAGATGTATTTATTTTTACTTGCATATTTGCAGGTCGTGAGGGAGGATACTGGGTGGCTCTGCTGCACCCATACATGACTTAGAGCTTCAGTTTCCAACTCTGGCAGAACTTCACCAGCATTTTGAGACAAGCTTAGCACACTGAGTCCAAACGCGTCATTTTCCTCACTTCTATTGTAGGTGCAGATGTTCGGAGCTGATCCACAAGGTGGCGATGCTTGTTGCAAATGGCGGTCTCTGAACCAGATGGTGAACACTGAAGTCATGACCTGGAGAAGGAGCTCTATCAGGGTTGGTTAACCTGTGGGACTCAGCTGACATGTACTGGACAGCATTTTTGAAATGAATCTAAACTTCATTAAGGTTCATAGATTTAGATGTCTTTCCCCTTGCAATGAGCTTTTATCCACAGAAGCATGTGTACAAGAAAATTATGTTCAAACTATTGCCTGTACACATGCTTCAAACTATCCATTTTCTGCACCTTATTTGGATCTGGGTCAAAAACCATCCAAGAGACATCTCCTGTGTCTCTTAGATCTGCCCCAGGTTCTTCACCCAAGACGCCTCATCTTGGAGCCATCGAGGAAGCGTCCTACTCAGGACCCAGAACCACCTTAACTGACTCTTTCAGTAGGGAAGAATGGCAGCTCTTCTTTCAGTTCCTACAAAATAACTGAACTTCTCACTGCTAAGGAAGAGACTCCCTGCTTCATCTCCCAATCCTTTCTCACTTCACTTATGATCAAGATCTCTAGATACTCGAACCCTCCACTTGGGGCAGCAGGTCGACCGATTCTATTGAGGCTGTGGATGGTTTCAGACTTGGAGGTGCTAATTCTTTTTTCTTTTCTCTCCTCTTCTCCTCCCTCACTCTTCTCCTCCCCTCAGCAGGAGGAGACACAGTAATGACTATAATTAATAATGGAAATAAATGCAGGCTTTTACCACTCACTAGGAATTCACTCTTATTGGGTCTTATTTTTTCTGTCCAACTGTGCCTCTGTGCATGGAGTGATTAAAGACACACACACACACACACAGACACACACACAAACACACGCACACACACACACACACACACACACACACACACACATGCACGCACTTGCTTAAAGTCTGCGACATGTGGGAGTATAAATAAAAGAAACGTGTATTGTTGGTCGTACTGAAATGTTCCGTTTCATCATGAGTGCTAGCTGAGCTTCAAAGATTTACTCATTATTTTTATATACAGAATTTGGTACATGAAGAACAACCAGGCATCACCAATCAAATCAAAATATCAAAATATTATTGATACAGTTGTATGGTTTGTATGGTTTTTCTTTGATTTTGTAAATCAAAATGTTGCATAGACCGATGTGGTAACTAATAATAATAATAATAATAATAATAAGTAGTAGTAGAAAAATTACCATATTGTTATGCACAAGCCTTAAATAGCTGGTGAGGGTGTGATGTCCCTCTCCAGCCTCGAATGCTGGCAGTGCTACATGTTTGCACTGCCATCTGTTGGTAGTTTATCCACAGACAATCTGTCACATTGGACTTCACTAAGACACATCTCAGAAAGACTCTCCAGCTCAGGTCTCGTGAGGTTCTTTACAAACCTTCAGTACAGTGCATATTTGAATTTAAGCTTTAAAACCAGGGAGTGAGTATAGAGTGTGTAAAACTGCAGATTACGACTATTTGAAAAAAAATTTTCTATTTTTATGTGGATGGTTTTTTTTCATAAACTGAATTAGAAATCCATGAAAAACTATTTTTTATTTAAATAGTAGCAAATCAAAATAACAGTTACCGAAAAAACAGTCATATGACTCCCTATAAGCAACAAGGCTCAGGGAGGAGCGACTAAATTTGTCACAATTATCTCATCAGTAGACGATGAGCAGAAAAGAAGCTCTGTTTTCTGTTGTCTACTTTCCAGATCGGGACGTTGACCCTAAACAGGACGGTGTGTACACTCAAGTTTTAAATTGGATTCAGCAGGTGGGGGAACCTGAAAATGGAAAGAATTATAATTCACAATAATTTCTACTGAAAGCTCCAGTGGGTTTTCCTACAGTACAGGCTGTGATCAGCTGATCTGAATCCATCACAGTGCAGCAAACTAACCTGCACTAGTTTTTCCATGCAGCCTTTAAATAACACAGTTAGCCTAACTCAGTTTGTTTTGCAGCAGGTTTCACAATATGAAAAAAAAACACAATGTAACATGTACATAATGTTCAAACCCAATATGTGATTTAAAAACAAGAAACCTTCGATGTGCTTAAATTTACACTTTATCAAACATCACTGAGCAGTCCGTACCTTTAAATCTAAGCTCTCCCTCTCAGCTCAGTGTTGGGAAGGTTACTTTTAAAATGTATTCCACTACAGATTACAGATTACATGCCCCAAAATGTATTTTGTAATGTATTCCGTTATGTTACTCAATGAGAGTAATGTATTCTGAATACTTTGGATTACTTAATATATTATCATGAATTTTACAACTACATGAATGTCCTATTGCTGTGTGATTTATTACTATTACTGAAGGTTACTCTCCACACCAACACCAACTAGATGTTTAAATCTTAATATAAATGAGTAACAGTAGGTGGACATTAGGTAAGGCTGCACTTTTTGCAGTGATCTCATACAGAAAACTATTCCACACGTATATAAAACAGGTCCGCGGCTCCGAGCCGTAGTAAAGGGACCTCTGGCTGATACGTCGGGTTCGTGTTGGGCTCGTAGCTGAAAACTAGCTTTACTTTGTTGTCTGGGTCAACTTTGCTAGCGAGAGACAGAGAGAGGCGTTGAAAGACTGCTCCAACCAAACTTATTGTTTCAGAGGAAAAAACTATGCCTGTAACACTCTGCCTATTTCCTTCATATTAAATAATTTTTGAGCCTCTTAATGAGTGTTTTGTTTGGATTTCCACCAGCGTGGAATTACCAAAAATAGAGAGGGCATAGCCTCATCATAGGGCGAAGGCGAGGTGGTATGGGCCAAGCTGGATCATACGGCGGTGCCACAACCAAAGGAACAGACGAGGCAGGACCAGATAGCAGCGTGGCAGCTGCAGGCGACGGTGTGGAAACCGCAGGTGAAGGAGCACGTGGTGGCCGAACGGACTCCTCAAAGCCGACTGAACGGGCCCCTCGGACCCTCCAGCGGAGACCCGCACAGATGGTGGCTGAATCAATGAGTGGGCTGACAGCTGAGCAAAAGGCACCTGAGTGATGGACTGAGCAGGCAGTTGAACTAATGGCTGTGCTAGCGGCAACACAGGAGACTGAGCTAGCGGCAACTGAACAGGGGACCGAGTTATGGATTGCACTGGCGGCCAAACTAAAGGTTGAGCTGTGCACTGATTAGCAGACTGGGCTAGTGGCAACACAAGTGGCTTCATAGCAGGTCAAGCTAATGACTGAAGTGAAGGTTGAGGTGAAAATGGAGTTTCTGGCCTGGCAGCTGACTGGGCTAAGAGTAGTGACGGAAGAAAAAGTTCCGAAACAACTGTTTCAGTGAGTTTTCCCTCTTTCCCTGAATGAGCCAATGGAGGTGAAGAAGTATCCTTAATATTTTTAGTCCCTAAAATCACAGTCCTAGTCATAATAACTCCAGGCTCAGAAGCAACAAAGTGAACAAAGTCATGCACACTGATTGTGGGCTCAGAAAGAAGGTCTTTGAAGCAACAGACATGGGTGAGGCAGAAAAACCACCGTTATCCTCAGCGGCAACACAAAAAACAGTCCCAGGAAAAATAGTCCTAGTGTCAGACATGGCAGAAAAAGTGTCCTTTTCACACAGCCGGTTGTTTAGATGTCCCAAAGACTGGCTGCGAGGTGACGCGCCGTTGGCGCGGCTGCCGTTTCCTTCTCGGAGACGGCTCAGATGGGCCGGGTAACTCCACATCCAGTGGTTTGGACAACATATCCTCCGTCGAACCGAGCAGGCGAGCTGTAGCGGCTGGGGTGTGGGAGCTCATGGAGGATAAAATCCTGTATGAGCGGGTGCAGTGAGTCCAGTATCCAGGGGTGACCGGAAATTAGTTGCTGTAGCCTGGCTTCCACAGTGCAGAGAAATCCCTCTCCCTCATGTTCTAGCCATAGGTTAACCAACCTTGAAGCAGGTAGTCCTCCCAAAGCTTCTTGGGTGGGGCATTGTAACTCCCTTTTAATAGGGGTTGGACCGGGCACTCTGACACGCCTGCAATTAGTACAGAATGCTGCGGCATGGTTTTTATCTGGTAAAAAGAAAATTTGAGCACATTACTCCGGTTCTGGCCTCCCTGCACTGGCTTCCAATTGAATTTAGGATTGATTTTAAAGTTCTTTTATTGGTTTTTAAATCTTTAAATGGCCTGGCACCTGCGTATCTGTCTGATTTGCTGAAGCCCTATGTCCCCACTCGTTCGCTCCGGTCAGCTGAGCAGCTGTTGCTCTCAGTCCCCAAATCACGGTTGAAACTGAGAGGAGACCGAGCGTTCTCTATCGTGGCGCCTAAGCTTTGGAATAATCTTCCTCTTCACATTAGGCGATCGACATCAGTGATGGTTTTTAAATCCAGATTGAAATTCATTTTTATTCACTGGCTTTTGATTCAGTGGTTGACTGACTTGTATTTTATTGTTTTCACTATGTTTATTATTTTATCGTATTTATTATTCTTATGGTATCTATTATGTTTCTGTTGTTCAGCACTTTGGTCAGCCTTGTGTGTTTTTAAAGTGCTATATAAATAAACGATGATGATGATGATGATGAAGTACTCTTTAAAATACCAGAATAGGGAGGATAGAGCAGGTTTAAGTTTATTAGATTGATCAGTTTTGCTGAACTATGAAATATTTTGGGTGCAGTGTGTTTTTTTGCATACACGTATAACAGGATAGCTTTAGTGTTGTTGTTTATTTAAACTTGAGTATGAACTTATACAAAAGCAGCAAGATATTAAAAAACTGTTTTATCGATTAAAAAACTCTATATCGGATTAAATATCGGTATCGGCAGATATCCAAATTTATGATATCGGTATCGGACATAAAAAAGTGGTATCGTGCCATCTCTAGTCTGTACTGTCATGGCTAACGGGGATGAGCCGTGTGGAGGAATTAAAAGAGGATCCAAGCGCAGGCACTCACTGTTTGCTGAGGTGGTTTATTGTAAAATAAAGCACAAGGTGAAAAAATGTACAAACAGAACTAAACTACTAAAGAGCAAACGTGAAAATGAACATGAAGGAGGCTGAGCAGAGGCAGATGATGATTGCCAGCAGGGTGAACACACAGTAGATTCACAGACAGACCAGCGACCAGCATACGAGTAGACGCGTCTTAAATACACACAGAGGAACACAGCTGGAAGTAACTGACAAGACGAGACAGGGAAGCAAAACTGAATACACTCACATGAGACACGGACCTTCACAATAAAACAGGAACAAGACAAGAAACAACTACATAAAGATGCAGACTTGACACTGAACTAAACCTACAGTAAATACGAGAGCACAAGAACCAAACCTAAGAACTAAACCCTTAACCAGAATAAACTGAAACATAGAATCGTAATAATAATAATCAACAAAGCACAACAAGAGAATCAGAATACAATCCATAATGCAAAATCAAACCAAAACATGAGAACTCAAAATGCTGGGTCAAAATGACCCAGAACCGTGACAGAGGTTGCACAGTCACAACTTAGCAATACATATTTGTACTTAGTTATGCTGCAGTAGATCTAGGCCAGAGGTGGGAAGTAACTAAGGGAGGATTCAGGGTCACCTGGTCCAGCCCTAACTATATGCTTTAGCAAAAAGGAAAGTTTGAAGCCTAATCTTGAAAGTAGAGATAGTGTCTGTCTCCCGAATCCAAACTGGAAGCTGGTTCCACAGAAGAGGGGCCTGAAAACTGAAGGCTCTGCCTCCCATTCTACTTTTAAATACTCTAGGAACAACAAGTAGGCCTGCAGAGCGAGAGCGAAGTGCTCTAATAGGGTGATATGGTACTACAAGGTCATTAAGATAAGATGGGCCTGATTATTTAAGACCTTGTATGTGAGGAGCAGGATTTTGAATTCTGGACACAACAGGAAGCCAAAACAGGAGAAATCTGCTCTCTCTTTCTAGTCCCTGTCAGGACTCTTGCTGCAGCATTTTGGATTAACTGAATGCTTTTCAGGGAGTTTTTAGGACTTCCTGATAATAATGAATTACAGTCGTCCAGCCTGGAAGTAATAAATGCATGAACTAGTTTTTCAGCACAAGCAGACGGGATGGAAGGAGAATTATGAGTTTTCCAGATATATTATTTAAGATATGAGACGATTCTTCATTTTGAAGTTCAAGTGCTGATGGTGCAAAGCGCTGCTTTAAACATACTGACCCAAACCTCCCACAGGTTCTCTGTGAGTCTGAGAATCTCTGAGCACATTTGATTTACGCCATTTTCAAACCAGACACTGAGTACTCCTGTCCTACATCCTAGAAGGTACCACCATTATCAGTACAGACATACCTCATCACAGGATGACGGTGATCACTCACAACATCTTCATATTGATTTGAAACTGGCCCATTCTCTACCAGCAACACACACAGCATAACAAACACCAGGTTTCCACCGTGAAGAGGGCCCAGGTTCTTCTTTGAGCTTGTCATCGATTTGCATGTAGGGCGGTATGCTTTGTAATGCAGGAGTGTTACCACTAGATGGTGGGAGAAGTATAGAAATAGAAGTGCATCTTACCCCTGCTCTGCTAAAAATACAGCATATAAAAAAGGGGAAAGAAATCATACAAAGTTTGTATTAAATCATGTTGTAAAATAGGGAACAGCTGTATCAACATTTATTGTGTGACCCTGCAGAGACTAGAGTTTCTTCCTCTCCTCTTGTTCTGCCCACACTCTCATCCACAATCACTGCAACAGTTTCCTCAGGTAACCTCGTATGCATATTTCTGCTGCCTGCTCAGTCACTCAGCCCAGTCTGTCTTTGTTTGAGTTCAGCTGAGGTTCCTCCTCTTTCATTGGTTCTCATCTTATCAGCTTAAATCATGTAAAGAAAGAAGGTTAGCTCAGTAGCTTGTAACAGGACCCTCAGTAAATATTAGAAATTCTCATAATGGGAGCTTTTCCACTTTTAACAGAGAACCAACTATTTTTGATCCCTTGAACTCCTCTCTGGTCACAACTGCTAATACATCACTATGTAACTTTACAAACACTTTGTTTTATGAAAGTAATAAATAATAACAAACTAATCACTAACAACTAGCCAGTAAGTAACCCTCAAAGACTCTCTGGTCTGTACACATTAAAGCCACCCTGACTCTAGCTGCTGATGCATCCCTGCAGTTTAAAACTTGAGTTTAAAGTCACATGCTTTGTAATGTGCATCCTGTGTGAGGATGTGAGCATCTTATGTGATAACAGTCAGCCAGTCAAATCATTTATTCAGAGCATGTTTGAAAACAGAAACTTCCACGAGGAGACAAGATGCAGAACTTTGAAGCAGTATAAGAAAAAGATGAAGCTGGTTTTGTAAGATGAAGGAACAAAGGAAACGGGCCAAACTCAAAAGCTCCTTTATATTTTTGAGCATTTTATTTAACATGAAAAAATAACTTTTTTTTGAGTATTCTCCATATCATTGTGAATATAAAGAATAACTGTATACAGACACTGATGCAACTATAAAATTGTGTAATACATTGAAGTAATACATGTGGAACATTATGATATTTTGGACTTTTGTTTGAGGACATTTTCTTAAATTCCCAAGGTACGATACTCCCAACCAGACCACCTCTGACCTGCTCGGTCTCTCTGACCCAGTCAGTCCTCTCAGATCATCTGATGCAAATGTTTGAACTGTCTCTGGATCAGATCTCAGTGAGCTGACGGTGCTTTACTTACTGTGGTCCTGTTCTTTGGAACAAGCTGCCTGCTGACCTGAGGTCAGCTACAGCTACAGTGTTTGTCCAGACTGAAAGCCTTTTATTTTTATGAGCCTACGTGCAGAAGCTCAGTGTTTGTGTGCATGTGAATATGCTTGTGTACTCGACTTTGCTCTTTTCATTGTAAACACATACGTTTTGATGTTTTCTTCTTCCACATTAAGCACATTGAGTTTAATCTGCTACATAAATAAAACTGTACATGAATTCAGAATACAGACACCCTCTCTGCTTTTAAGATTAGGCTGAAAACTTTCCTTTTTGCCAAAGATCAGGTGGCTCTGAATAAGATAAGATAAGATAACCTTTATTAGTCCCACACGTGGGAAATTTGTTTTGTCACAGCAGGAAGTGGACAGTGCAAAAGTTATGAAGCAAAAAGCTGCTCAGTGCTGTCACAGTCTGCTGCATGGGGTGGGAGATGTTGTCCAACAGTGATGACAGCTTAGCCGCCATTCTCCTGTCACTCACCACCTCCACTGGGTCCAGAGGGCATCCTAGAACAGAGCTGGCCCTTCGGATCACCCTGTTCAGTCTCTTCCTGTCCCCAGCAGAGATGCTGCCGCCCCAGCAGACCACACCATAAAAGATAGCAGAAGCCACCACAGAGTCATAGAAGGTCTTCAGGAGTGGGCCCTCCACCCCAAACGACCTGAGTCTCCGCAGCAGGTACAGCCTGCTCTGCCCTTTTCTGTAGAGGGCGTCTGAGTTATGAGTCCAGTCCAGTCTGTTGTTCAGATGAACACCAAGGTACCTGTAGCTGTCCACAGCCTCAATGTCCATACCTTGGATGTTCAGTGGTTGCAGTGGAGAACGCTTGTGCCTGCGGAAGTCTACCACCAGCTCCTTGGTTTTACTGGCGTTGATCTGGAGGTAGTCCTGCTGGCACCAGTCCACAAAGTCTTGAGTCAGTCCTCTGTACTCCGTGTCGTCCCCATCAGTGATGAGATCGACTATTGCAGAGTCATCAGAGAACTTCTGCAGGAAGTGGAGTTGTGGGAGAAGTCTGCAGTGTAGATGGTGAAGAGGAACGGAGCCAGAACCGTTCCCTGTGGGGCCCCCGTACTGCAGACGACCCTGTCCGACACACAGCCCTGAGTCCTCACATACTGTGGTCGGTCGGTGAGGTAGTCCAAAATCCAGGTAGTGAGGTGATGGTCCACTCCAGAGTTCTCCAGCTTGTCCTTCAGAACCGAGGGAAGAATAGTGTTGAAGGCACTGGAGAAATCAAAGAACATGATTCTCACAGTGCTCCAGGTGAGCGAGGGAATGATGTAGGAGGTGAATGACGGCATCATCCACTCCAATGCCAGGCTGGTAGGCAAACTGAAGTGGGTCCAGTGATGAGCTTATTAGGCGCCGAAGCTGAGCCAGGACCAACCGCTCCAGGGTCTTCATCAGGTGGGATGTCAGAGCCACCGGCCTGTAGCTGTTGAGGTCCTTGGGGCATAGGGCAGGGATAGCTCAGTAGGTAGAGTGGTGGCCCCATGATCGGAAGGTCGGTGGTTCGACTCCACTGAACGGCTACCCTGAGGTACCCCTGAGCAAGGTACCGTCCCTACACACTGCTCCCCGGGCGCTGCATTGGTGGCTGCCCACTGCTTCACTGGGTGAATGGGTTAAATGCAGAGGAACTATTTCCCTACGGGGACTAACATGCACACTTTTTTTGAATCTTTGTCACTGGTACAACACAGGAGGTTTTCCAGAGCTGTGGGACTCTCCCCAGCCTCAGGCTCAGGTTGAAGAGGTGCTCCATCACCCCACACAGTTGGTCCGCGCAGGACCTGACGACCCTCGAGCTGATGCCATCTGGGCCCGCTGCCTTCTTGCCATTAATCCTCCTCAGTTCCCTCCTAACCTGGGTGGTTGAGAGAGACAGGCTGGAGCCTTGTGTTGAGTGTGTATTGGATGCTGTTGTTGGGGGTGGGGAGGAGTGAGCAGGGTGAGTAGAGGAGGTGTGAAGTGTCTGAGGTGGCAGAGGTGGACCAGCAGCAGTGGGGGTGGGTGAGTCTGCAGCCGATGTTGCAGACTGCCTCATGGATGAATTAAATCTGTTGAAGAAATGATTCAGTTCATTTTCCCACCTCACATCCCTCCCAGGCAGAGAGTTCTGCTGTTTGTGGCTAGAGATGGTTCTGAGGCCTCTCCAGACTTCACCAACGTTGTTTTGCTGAAGCTGGTTCTCCATCTTCTGCCTGTAGCTATCCTTCCCATTCTTTATCAGTCACCTCAACTCTCTCTGCACCCTTTTCAACTCCTCTTTGTCTTTGGATTTGAAGGCCCTCCTCTTCTGCTTGAGGACAGCTTTAATTGCTGGGGTAATCCAAGGTTTGTTGTTGGAGAAACACCGTTCAGTCCTGGTAGGTACGGTGTTATCCACACAGAAATTAATGTAGTCAGTAATGCATGAAGTAAGGCTGTCGATGTCCTCTCCGTGGTCGTCACAGATCACCTCCCACACAGTCGACTCAAAACAATCCTTAAGAGCCTCCTCGCTCTCCTCCAACCATCTCTGTACTGTGTGGGTGGCTGGTGGCTCCTCCCTTAGTTACACTACAATAGGCTGCTGAATGTTCCCATGAGGCACTGAGTGTTTCTTCTTCAATCATGTGTTTATACAGCACTCTGCATTTAATTATTAGTTATTAATAATAATATTAATAATAATAATAATACATTTTATTTGAGGGCGCCTTTCAGAAACCCAAGGTCACCTTACAAAAAACACAATTAATAAAAGGAACAATAGTCATCAAAACAGAGTGTGACAACAGATAAAATCAGCATTAAAGCGAATAAGCCAGTTTAAACAGATGTGTTTTGATCTGTGTCTTAAATATGGAAAGACAATATTTCTTAGTGCAGGAGGAAGAGAGTTCCAGAGCCGAGGAGCAGAGCGACTGAAAGCTCTGCTCCCCACAGTGATGAGGTGTGAGGACGGAACAGTAAGATGATGATCTGAGAGGGCGGGAAACAGCGGTGATATGGAGCAGGTCACACAAATATGCAGGAGCAGATTTATGGACACACTTGTATGTAAGAAGTAAGATTTTAAAATTTATCCTGGCTTCTATGGGCAACCAGTGAAGCTGCTGAAGAACTGGGGGAATATGAGCACTTAATGGAGTGCAAGTTATGACCCGAGCTGCAGAATTTTGAAGAAGTTGGAGTTTATGAAGGGACCTTTTAGGGAGACCAAATAGGAGGGAATTACAGTAATCAATACGGGATGTAATAAGACTATGGACAAGTCAAGTCAAGTCAAGTCAAGTTTATTTATAAAGCACATTTAAAAACAACCGAGGCTGACCAAAGTGCTGTACAATAAAATACAAATATAAAATACAATAAAACACAAGTACATAAAACACCTCACTGATAAAACAATAAATTAAAACAATAAGTTAAACCTTGCTAAAAGCCAATGAGAAGAGGTGAGTTTTAAGAGCAGTTTTAAAAGTTCCAAGGCTTGTGGAGAATCTGATGTGAGGAGGTAAACTGTTCCACAGTCTGGGTGCAGCCACAGCAAAAGCCCTCTCTCCCCTAGTCTTTAGTCTGTACCTGGGAACATCTAAAAGCATCAGGTCTGCTGACCTCAAAGATCTCCTGGGGCAGTAAATGCTAAGAGGCTCTGCCAGGTAAGGAGGTGCAGTACCGTTAAGAACCTTAAAAACCAACAGTAAAATTTTAAAATCAATCCTAAAAGCAACTGGGAGCCAGTGGAGAGAGCAGAGGACCGGAGTGATGTGGTCTCTCTTTTTGGAGCCGGTCAGCATGCGAGCAGCAGCGTTCTGCACCAGTTGAAGGCGATGCAGGCAGGAACGATCTAAACCAGCATAAAGGGAGTTACAGTAGTCCAGCCGTGAAGTAATAAAAGCATGGACCACCCTTTCTAGATCGTTCCTGGACAGGTAGGACTTGGATGGCAGCAGCATGGGGGGTAAGGAAGGGGCGGAGTCGGTTAATATTATGTAAGTGGAAGTATGCAAACCGGGTTATGTAATTAATGTGAGACTGGAATGAAAGAGTATTATCAAGTATGACACCCAAACTCTTAACCTGAGGGGAGGGAAGGGTGGGAGAATTTTCAATGTTAATGGAAAAGCTGTGGGATTTGGTTAAGATAGATGGTGTACCAACAAGTAAAACTTCAGTTTTATTACTGTTGAGTTTGAGGAAATTATTAATCTCTGGCTCTCTTCCAGCGTGTCTTTGTCCTGTCTTCATCTCCACTACCTGAGCCAGCCAGTCATGGGAGAGCCTGATTCTGTTGGAGGTTTCTTCCTGTTAAACGGGACTTTTTCCTTCCCACTGTCACCAAAGTGCTTGCTCACAGAGGGTTGTCTGCTTGTTGGGGTTTTCTCTGTTTTGCACTTTCAGGCAACTGTTGTTGTGATTTGGCGATATATAAATAAAATCCAATTAAACTGAACTGAAAGAATATCAGTTGGTCTTGAAGTGATTGTGCCAAGCTGCTCGGCAACCTAAGAGGGTGAAGGAGTGCGCTGTCCACAGTGGGAATGGGCTGCTACAGATTTCAACTGGGGACACGAAAGGTGGCAGGAGGAACACTTGGAAAGTCTTCTCTGTGTGAATGACATGTAGAGGAAGCAAAGTCTGAGGAAAAGGTGCATAAGTCACCCAGTCACTGAGTCATTACAGTGGCAGGGTCCTGCAGCGGTGAAGAGAGACCTGAGCTCGACAACGAGGCTGTGGAATATTTGTGGTATCTACGTTCTTAAGCTCAGCTGCTTACGAGCTCTGGGATGGACCAAAAATAATAAGACTGGATACAAGCAACAGAAATAAGTTTGCCCCACAGGGTGTCTGTGTTCAGCTTTAGAGACTGGGTGGGTCAGTCATGGGATCAGAGGAGATCAAAGTGGAGCTGCTACTCCACCATGGAAGGAGCGAGTTGTGTTCCAGACCAGGATAACTCCAGGACCTGAAACACTTCACCTTCACCTGTAGGTGACGACATGTCCTACTGGGAGGAGGATCTGGGGCAGACCCAAGCTACAAGTGTTGCCTGGCCAGGAAACCTTTGTTTGCCTTCAGACAGTATGACAGGACAAGCTGGAGAGGGTGACGGAGGAGAGGGAGGTCTTTGTGTTCAGCAGCTCAGTCTGCATCAGCACAGAGCAGCAGAAATAGACTGATGATAGATTAGAACCTCTCTTAGATTGCTGTTATTCATTCTGCAATGGTGAGATACTTTTGTCTGGTATCCTGTAAGGTTAGGTTAGAACATTCATATTCTCAGTCAGTCTCTAAGGTTTAAACAAATATGCCTTATGTAAAACTTTCACTAGGTTGGCTGTAGCTCACGAGGTTCAGCAGGGCATCCTCTAATCAGAAGGTTGTTGGTTTGATCCCTGCCTGCTCCAGTCTTCATGCCAAATATCCTTGGGCAAGATGCTAAGCCTAAGTTTCTGATGCATCCATTGGAGTGTGTGTGAATGCTAGCTAGAAAGCACTTACACTTAGAGAAACATGCTTGCATGAATTTATGTGAATGGATGAATGAGGCAACTTGTGTTGTGCTTTGTGTGCTCAGGTAGAGTAGAACAGCACTATATAAGAACCAGTTCATTTAACATCTGGAAATACCTCTAAACTGGGAGGTGGCTGTGGCTCAGGTGGTACAGTTGTTGACCAGTTGGAAGGTTTGTAGTTCAATCACTTGCTCTTCCACTTTGCATGCTAAAGGATCCTTGGCCAAGATATTGAATCCCAAGGTGTGTGTGTGTGATGACACTAGTGTGACTGGTGAGCATTCAAAATGCTAAAGTATAGATAAAAGCAGTTTGCATGAGAAACTAAGTACTGGTCAGTTTACTATTTACAGCCTTTTCTCTTTCAGCACACATGCTGTACATGCACATACAGACTCAACTCAACAAGAGATGAATCACTACAACCATCCACTGCCATGTTTATTCATGACATAAGAGATGTAGACTTGGAGTAAGAAGTCTTTAGGATTTTTGAAGCTCGCCACATGAAAGTCATTTAAATCCTTTTTCTCAGTGAATATCAGTTTAAAAAGGGTTTCTTGGTTTCCAGATTTTTGCTCTTTGACAAAACAAGACAGAACAAGAGAAAGACAGCAAAAAAAGGTAGTCCCCACACTCTGCTGTCATCTTAATCCTGATTGTGGGAGAAGGATCAGCTTCTTCTTTTTTAATAATTGGTTTTATTTTCCCGATCAGCAGATATCATGTAGCACAGGACGATCACATGCCAGAGGTATAGGAAAGATAATATTCACAACATATACTTTGACTCTGGCACACGATCAAAGGAAAACTTGTGCAAACCTCTGAGTCAAAGACTTCCTTCTTTCAGAGTTACAAGCCCTTTGTGTAAGAATTCACCTTCTAACTGCATATTAAGGATCAATGATGAATGTTAATGTTGGTCAACACAAGTGTGCGCTCTTTAGTACAAAGTAAAAGTTCTACTTTTTTCTCTATCTGCTCGTCTTGACATAAGTGACTTGCTTTGGTCACTCAAGCTTTGGCCAGGCATGTGCACATGGTCAGGATTAGCATCGTCCTGGAGAAGGAAGGTTCTTTAAATGACTTTTCAAGATGGCTGTTGGTGCCAGACGGGCTGGTCTGGCTGCTTGAATGTCCTGCTGAGTGGCACTTCAGGTCAGGAGCCTGACTGCTTGGAATTGATAAGAAGGTAATAGTAACTTAAATAACCACTAGTTACAACCAAGATATGCAGAAGGCACTACAAATCAAGACTTGAAGCAGATGGGCAACAGCAGCAGAAGACCAGGAACCTGAGGCTACAGATCGTAGGGTCTCAACGAATAAGCAACATGTATGTACTCGCCTATAAGAAGTAAATATGCCAGATATTTGTCTTTAAAGGCTCTTCTATGAAGATAAAGATGAGAACTAATCTCATTTCATGTTACCATGTTACAGCATCATGATGATTAATGAGGGTTCACACATCGCATCATGTGTACAGTAACAGTATACGCTTTAGGATATGAGCGTGATTGGATATCAGCACAGACGCTGATGGTGAATCTTATTATAACTGGTGGAAGCTCTTCAGTTCCTGGAAAAATATGGACCCACAGCATTTTACTGAACATAATGTTGACACACCCAGTAAGAAGAAAATAAGACTTGTACCCTCTGGGTGACAGCTTGTTTACACTCAGAGCCTTGCACACACACCTCAGCCCTGACGAGGTCTGGCCCACATGAAAATATGCTAATGTCGCTGCTCCCTATTTGTCTGCTTTAATTAGCTGGAGTTTGTTTCCATAGTTGGATTTGCCATGAACTGATTCCTGTTCACGACGGCTACAGATAGTTGGTGTAAGACAGAGGACATTTGATTTATGCACTGTTAACCATCAACAGTGCAGCAGCCAGAAAAACACATGAGCCACATCCAGGAATCAGCTGATTCACATTCAAGCAGCGAACACTGAAAACAGTCGGACAGCAGGACTGAAGAGATTCTTTTTGATTGTTGAACCTTCTGGACTGACTCCTGCATTTCCATCACTTATAACAGAAAGACCCCACATCGTCCTCCATCAGCTGATGGGAGGAGGTAAGAAAGAAGAGCAGACTGTGAGGAACAACACAAACTACAGGAAACAGCACGCTAGAAAGATATGCAGGAGTTACATACAAATGCATGAAGAGTGAAAAATGAGAGTGGTGTGGAAGCACTCACTGCATGATGGGAAGCCCCAGCAGCCTCACCCTGCTGCCAAATGATGAAGGGACAGCTTCATCCAGTCTTATCTTTACGCTTTATCAGAAAAGAAAGTTTGAAGCCTGAACACAGAGACTGGGTGTGTCCTAGCTGGTTCCAAAGGAGATGGGCCTCAAAGCTCAGGCTCTGCCTCTATTAGGATTAGGACTGCAGCTATCGATGATCAATCGCAAATATCAAGCGTAGTATTTACAAATACATAACAAATCTGTCCATGTGTCCATCCACGCTTATCCAATTCAGGGTCGTGGAGGAGCTGCAGGCTCCCAGTAGGGCAACAGGCAGAGTTCACCCTGGACAGACTGCCAGTCTGCTGCAACACAGAGAGACAAACAACCACTTGCACTCACATTCACACCGATTTAGATTCCCCAAGTAACCCAACACCACGAAGTGTGTGTGTTGGGATTGTTTGAAGACGTCAGAGTACAGAGAGAGAGAACTCACACAAACACATGGGTGGAATCGAGATAGATAGGTGAGCTGCTTTCCACGTACCTTAGCAAAGCTTTCTGGGAAATGACCTCCTTTTATTAGCCACCATGTGGACGTACAGACGGACCAGTGCTCCTGAGCCCAAGCAGTGACTTTCCAATACTGAGGGTGTTTTCAGGGCCTGGAGATCCTGGGCATTAAGTAATGGTTCTCAGCAGTGTTGCTTTGTAAAGAGAAAGTTCTAAGGATGTTAGGCATTCGGACATTTTATTTTTTACAAATTGCTGCTGATATTATGATTATGGAGCTGATCAAAGGTGTGTCAGAGGGATAAGACTGAGGTAGACACATGCTTGACATATGTGGAACTGTACATATGTGAATCAGCTGATCTGCTTTAATGGAAAAATGTGGTGTTGAATGATAACTGTGACATATTGATGTTGCCTCTCATATAGTCAGCTATATTTAATTATTTTTGTATCAGTATGGTAAGACAGCGGAGCAACAACTGGTGTTTGTATGTAGGTCAGCCTCCGTCCTCTCCATCCTCCCTTCTATCACCCCTCAGCTCCTTCCACTCCTCTATTCCTGGGCCAGATAATAAAATGCATAAGTGTAGCATGTTATTTAAGACACTCTTCCTCTCCTTCTCCATGTAGCCAGTGCATGTTTCACTCCAAAACAAAATGCAAAGCAAAGTATGGCACCACCACTGACTGGTCCCAGCAGGCCAGCAGCTGAGTTCTTTAACGCTTCACAAACCTGTGACTTCATGGCAGTACCACCATAATAATCAGACACTATCACCACAGCAACATCAGCTTTTTATTCTGAAGTTAGCCTAAAGTTAGCTCACTAGATTCCATCTAAAGATGATTTACAATGGTCAGAATGGTAAAAAACTGAAACATGCAGCTCTGCTATCACTTTGGACATAAAGACTGAAACTAAACAGCACCAACATTTGTAATTTTACTGAAGTTGGGCTAACTGGCATATAAGGGTGCGGCACCTGGTGGCGAGCAGGAGCGCTATGGTTAGTATAATATAAACAGATTTGCACTGTGAAGCTGGAGCATGAATATTAAGTTTGTTCCCCTCAGTAAAAGTTAATGTGAAGGATCCAGACGGGCAGAGACAAATGCAACCGCATCGCTGGATAAAGATGGTGTAAATGGGCTAAAGTTAAGTCAGGAGAATACCTGAGATAATCCATCCACACCTCGAGGTTAGGCATTAATATACTGCTGCATGGTTTAATTACTCGCTGTGAAAAATTCCTGATCCTCAGCTTCATGTATTCTCTGTTATCCTCAGTGATTCTTTTCTGACCCGTCCAAATATTTGGTGTCTGACAAATCGTGAGTCGATGGGCTGTAGTTGCATCGTAAGGTTTTAAAAGCTGAGCCTTAAAACGTGCTGCAGACGAATAATGGTAATAAAAACTCAGAGAGTTCGACAGTGATCACTGATTATTTTTAGGGGCTCATTTATAGTAAATAAAGAATATACTAAAACATTACAACACATTAAAATGCCAGCAGCCCAGGCTTTATATGTCATCACTTAACAACCAGATTGGTTAGTAACAGCATCCTCAGGACAGAAAGGTGGGTGTGTATGTGAACTGAACATCATATATCAGAGACCTCCCTGTACCCATCACACCAGAGTGCACAGGTGCCATGCTGACAAATACAGTGACAGCAGAGAGGGCAGTGTTGTTTTAAGCAATCATCATGTCTGTGCTGGAATCAGTATAATCCAAACAAATCAAAACAAGCAAATGAGCAAGGTGTCTGTGAATAGGCTCTTCCATTAGATTAATCACACACAGTGCCACACTCTCAGACGTGATATCATTACACCACGTTAAGCACTGTGCGAGATGCCTTTGTTTGCAGAAACACCTCAGAGGGATATCTGGGTGACAGAGGCGACGTGATAAGAGGCAGCCTCATTTGAGCTCAGCTGTTTGTTCAGATAAACACAGATACAACGCTCTGTTGTCTTTCTTTCTCTTTTTTTATTGTGCTTCACCACCACAGGCTTACTCAGTTTGCCAACTATAGGATGGACTAAATAACAAGCCAATGGCAACACTCCAATCTGGACAGTTAGTGAATGTGGAAATGCAGAGGAACAGGAAGGACACAGTGAAAGCAGTTATGTGAAGAGGATGAAGAGATGAAAGGTACAGATGACAAAGCTGTGGAGGTATGGAGAGCTCTAGGAGAGAGGGCAGTCTTGGAGAGTGAGAGGATGTCTGATCAATGTTTAAGAATAAAGATGATGTGTCGAGTTGTAGTAACTACAATAAGTACAGAGAAGGTTAGGAGGAGGTGGACTTTGAGGATCCAGAAAAACCATATGATAGATTTGAGCATTGTTTATCTGTAGTGAGAGTAGGAAGCAGGTGGAGGAGAGCCTTGAGAGGTGAAGCTATGCTCTGGTGAGAAGAGGAGCGAAAGTAAGAAGAAGCAAGACAGAATAAGTGTATGAATGAGATGGAGACAGGTGGAAAGGTGGGGTTAGTCATCCAAAGCAATGGACAGTGCACACAAGAGGCTAAGGAAAGTGTTCAAAAAGAGCAATTTATCAGGCTCGAATGAGAAATTAGCTTTTTCTATAAAAGAGGCTAAAATGAATAATTTATGTGGGGAAGAAAACACTTATTGAACTACAAGGCCATATATCATGTGCAAACGTGATGTTGCAATAAGCCTTTATTTCATCAAGTGCTTATCGGGGCGATCGTGGCTCAAGAGTTGGGAGTTCGCCTTGTAATCGGAAGGTTGCCGGTTCGAGCCCCGGCTTGGACAGTCTCGGTCGTTGTGTCCTTGGGCAAGACACCTCACCCGTTGCCTACTGGTGGTGGTCAGAGGGCCCGGTGGCGCCAGTGTCCGGCAGCCTCGCCTCTGTCAGTGCGCCCCAGGGTGGCTGTGGCTACAATGTAGCTGCCATCACCAGTGTGTGAATGTGTGCGTGAATGGGTGGATGACTGGATATGTAAAGCGCTTTGGGGTCCTTAGGGACTAGTAAGGCGCTATATAAATACAGGCCATTTACCATTGACCATATTTCTTTCACACCTGAAAGTTGTAAAAATCAAAATTCATCTTCACAGCACTTCACAGCCCCGGGGTTACAGCAGTAACAGGGAGCACGTGCAGCACTGTCTTTCATTCCTGTGGAACATAGTTCCAGTGTTAGGGTGTGCGACAGTTCAACATGCTGTGCTAATGTTGAATCATACACAGGGAATCAAAACAGAAACAGAAGAAGAAAGCACATTTTGGACATGTTTTGGAAACTGCTGTGTTAATTATAGCAGACAGCTCCTTAAAATGCATTTGGTTCAAAGGAAAATATGTAGATAATCTCTGAGAGGCAGTCACAACCTGAAAAAACCCAGGAAAAACAAACCTGGCAACCCTCACTAAGAATACATAATCTGTTTTCCTCTCCCTCATAGACACATATTCACCACTTATATGCAGTTCATATGCATCTGTCAGTCTGTACACACACACACACAAACACACACACACACACACACACACACACACACACACACACACACACACACACACACACACACACACCCTCCATAGTAATCCTGTGTTGATTACTGTATTACTAATTTAATGTGACTCTACATTGTGACGTTTATACGTTTTTTCTTGAGAAAGAAGAAAGAAAACAGAAAGAAAGAACAGGCATTGCATAGAGATTTATCGGTTATTTCCAAGTAGATAAACTCTTTATTTTGTCTTTACTTGAAACTGCAGTCGTCCGCCTACATTTACAGTATTCATGAAATGCAGTGTTGGGTAAGTTACTTTAAATTAGTAACTTAGTTACATTACTAGTTACTTCTCTCAAAAGTAACTCAGTTACTTCAAGTTACTCGTTACTTTCAGAGTAACTAGTTACTAGGGAAAGTAACTTTGGTTTTACTCAGAATTCTCTTGTTAATGTGTTGCTTCCGTAACTGGATACTCAGCCAGATTGCCAGTCTTCTAGCTTGCTTACTTGCCACAAGTGCACTGTGCCACCTACCAATAGAAAGGAAAAAATAATGTGCACACTTCCACGAGAGAAATCCCACACCTGATTCTATCCTAGCCTGCTTTTTACATCCAACACAAAAACTGCAGTCGTGGTGCTTTCGATTGTACTCAGAACTCGGAAATTCTGCCTTCTGAATAGGAAGATGTAGGTAACACCAGACTGCAGATGAGCTGCATACAGGGCTGGACTGGGACAGAAAATTGGCCCGGAGAATTTGACTAGAGACCGGCCCACCATTATAGGAAAAATCAAAAGCCTTTCCCTGTTAATGCCCTACCTGCCCCCTGGCAACACTTTGCTAGATCCGCCCCTGCACAGTTACCAGCTGTCAGCTACCTAAAAAAGGATCCTGGTGTTATTTGTCTCTCAGAAACAGTTCATAACTTCCCTTCAACTCATTCATGTCACCTAAAAGGTAAACCTGTTTCTCCATCACAGCTCTGATGATTCAGTAAGGACATCTCCTGGTTTCATCTTCATGTTTCCCTCTCACCACATATCCAAACCGACATCATGACCAGCAGCTTTACAGCTGTGGCTCCAGCAAACATCAGCTGATACTAGAAATTAATATTAAATAAATTCTAACAACAGCTGATCAAGCTTAAACGTGCTGCTGTTGTTTAGCGCGACATCCGCTGGTTTTCTCTTTCTGGCGCAAAGTGGGCGATAAACAAACAAGAGAGAAAAGCCGATCAGCTGATCATTGATCAGTTTCATGATTGAAGTAGAAACGGGAGAGAGGGGAGAGAATGAGAGAAGAAGAGGCAGCTGTGCAGCAAAGACACAGAATAACTCCAGCTTGGTGTCTGTTTCATTGTAGCTGAAGTCCAGGACAAACTGTTCCTTTTCACCTCAATAAGAAACGCGTAATATTTTCTCTGAATACGAGACGATTATGGGACGGTTGGCAACTCTAATATTTAACCTTATGAACAAAATAAAGTTCAACATCAGTAACATAGCACCACCCAGCTGTACAGAAACTCCGTCATGCTAGCTAGTACGCAGTACGAAAAAGTCAGCATAACGAAAATAAACTCCACCTAAACTTGGTTTATATCTGACCCAGATGGACTGCAGGTTATAACTTCTTACCTGAAGTTCAGTTCACCTGACACTCGGACCGGCGGCCGCTTCGGGTCTCTCCTCTTGCCTCCCCTTTCCTTCATCCACCTGCTGGCTTCCACCACTTGCTAATGTTATTGAATCTGTGCAAGCTCCGCGATAGCCACCACACGAAGTAACGAATAACGAGCCTATCTAAATCCCAGTAACGAGTAACGCGTTCCTTGTTTTGGCATAATAACTAGTTACCGAGCTCGTTACCACAATAATAACGTAGTTACTGTAACGCGTTACTTAATAACGCGTTAGTCCCAACACTGATGAAATGCCACCCAGACAGGATTCACCTGTTTTAATCAATATAACTTTTGAGGCAGTTTGCTTTGACTCCAACCTGGCAACCCAACTCAAGCCACCTGTTGACCTTTATTTTGTTTAGATATCTCTATTCTGCTGCAGTCCTCGGTTTACTAATAGCTGCATTTCCCAATTAAAGCCACAGCTGACAGTTCAGGCTTTACTTTGGAAGATCATAAGTTTATTTGCTCTGTAGCTTTTAATCATAATGTTCCTAGATACCAATTTAACGTCACACTCTATATTTAAGCTACTAAGGAAAGTACACAGAAACCTGCTCATCCCAGGAACCAGGCTGTGATGAGGTCCACTATGGGCAACTGTTGCGGAGAAATGGCAAAATTGAGAAAGAAAGATAACGAAAGATAAGAGAGACAACAAAATTAGAAAGACAACGCAGGAAATCCCACACCTTGCTTTCAAAAACACTCAGTCTGAACCTACACCACTCAGAGAAGAACACACACCTGAGGACTCCAAAACACAAACTTACAGTAACAATGTGGTGTATGCTGTACAGTGCAGTGAGGAATGCTCAGACCTCTACATCGGAGAAACCAAACAGCCACTTCACAAGCGCATGGCACAACAGAGAAGAGCCACCTCCACAGGACAAGACTCAGCAGTCCATCTGCATCTTAAGGATAAAGGTCACTCTTTCGAGGATGCCAATGTTCACATTTTGGACAGAGAGGACAGATGGTTTGAAAGAGGAGTGAAAGAAGCATCTATGTCCACTGTGAGCGACCATCTTTGAACAGAGGCGGGGTTTACGACACCAACTCTCTGCCATCTATAATCCAGTTTTGAGATCCCTCCACAGACGCCTTAACGCCCACTCACATCCTGGGCCATCTGATCTCAGGAATTCGCATGATAGGGTGGGGCCAGGTTTCACAATGAGCTCACCTGAAACCCTGGCTGATTGGGACCCACACCCAGTTTCACACCTTGGCTCATGTGATTAGGTAGAGGATCATCAGGGGGTCCTTTGTCCCTCTTTGGGGGGGAAACTCCCACTGGGTTTAAATCTGGGACTCTCCACCATTTGACCTTAGAACTGAAGAAGCTTCTCGGATGAGAGGTGAAACGTCTTCAAGCACCTTAGACTATGTTTAACTGTGTTATAGAGTCTGACAGCTGCCGGTAGCGCTCCTTCCTACACTGTAGGTGTAAAAGTCTACTGCTGAACGAGCTGCTCAGTGCTCGTACAGTCTCACGCAGGGAGGTGGGAGGTGTTGTCCATGATGGCTGTTAGCTTAGACAACATCCTCTCCTCCCCAACCCAGTGTTGCCAACTCCTCAGTAAGGAAAATCGCTATTGGTTGTCCTAAAAGTCGCTAGAAGTCGCTAAATGACGTCATCACCTAATTTGCATAATTGGTCATGCTAATCTAATTGTAACCTATGCTGTTGGAGAGAGAAATAACATCGTGGAAGAGACATAAAGTGAGTAAAAAACGTCCTAAATGCATTTAGAGTTCATTTAGAACTACAAATTAAATTTCTTTTAGCAATCATTGTTTTTTAATGTCACAATTCCAACCCTGGTCCTTTACCCGGGCTTGGACCGGCAAGTGACCCGAAATAGGCGCTCTGGTGGAGTTACTTTGTGTGTGTGTGTTTATAAGTAGTTTTAAACCTCGTGATCCACAAAACAGCATAAGAGTAAAAGAGTACAGGGAATGCAGAATTATTAGGCAAATGAGTATTTTGTCCACATCATCCTCTTCATGCATGTTGTCTTACTCCAAGCTGTATAGGCTCGAAAGCCTACTACCAATTAAGCATATTAGGTGATGTGCATCTCTGTAATGAGAAGGGGTGTGGTCTAATGACATCAACACCCTATATCAGGTGTGCATAATTATTAGGCAACGTCCTTTCCTTTGGCAAAATGGGTCAAAAGAAGGACTTGACAGGCTCAGAAAAGTCAAAAGTAGTGAGATATCTTGCAGAGGGATGCAGCAGTCTCAAAATTGCAAAGCTTCTGAAGCGTGATCATCGAACAATCAAGCGTTTCATTCAAAATAGTCAACAGGGTCGCAAGAAGCGTGTGGAAAAACCAAGGCGCCAAATAACTGCCCATGAACTGAGAAAAGTCTGCAGCTGCCAAGATGCCACTTGCCACCAGTTTGGCCATATTTCAGAGCTGCAACATCACTGGAGTGCCCAAAAGCACAAGGTGTGCAATACTCAGAGACATGGCCAAGGTAAGAAAGGCTGAAAGACGACCACCACTGAACAAGACACACAAGCTGAAACGTCAAGACTGGGCCAAGAAATATCTCAAGACTGGTTTTTCTAAGGTTTTATGGACTGATGAAATGAGAGTGAGTCTTGATGGGCCAGATGGATGGGCCCGTGGCTGGATTGGTAAAGGGCAGAGAGCTCCAGTCTGACTCAGACGCCAGCAAGGTGGAGGTGGAGTACTGGTTTGGGCTGGTATCATCAAAGATGAGCTTGTGGGGCCTTTTCGGGTTGAGGATGGAGTCAAGCTCAACTCCCAGTCCAACCCGTTCTCACTCCCAAAGCGTAACATTTTACGCTAGGTGACAAATCGTCACCATATTACGTTTTCGGCTACCCACCACGTTCCTAAATGACGACCTCGGAAAAAGAGGAAATATGAGAACCGTCTGGACTGAACCTACACATGTTCGCTCTTTTTCTTCAAATCGCTTAGAAACACGCTATTTAACATCATTAAAGTCCTGGTTAAGGTCAGGAATAAGGTTATGGACAGGGCTAGGGATAAGGTTAGGTTTAGGGCTGGAATACAGGGCTGGAACATCTACTACCGCGGGAGCGTCATTGCACTGGATTCCAGCCTTAACCCGCCGCGTACCATAAGAACGCCGAAGGTCTCCTTTCGCGTTCCTCAGGAACGCCGCGGGACGTGACAAAACGTCGACATGTTACGCCGCGGGAGTGAGAACGCTCTTCCCAGTCCTACTGCCAGTTTCTGGAAGACACCTTCTTCAAGCAGTGGTACAGGAAGAAGTCTGCATCCTTCAAGAAAAACATGATTTTCATGCAGGACAATGCTCCATCACACGCGTCCAAGTACTCCACAGCGTGGCTGGCAAGAAAGTGTATAAAAGAAGAAAAACTAATGACATGGCCACCTTGTTCACCTGATCTGAACCCCATTGAGAACCTGTGGTCCATCATCAAATGTGAGATTTACAAGGAGGGAAAACAGTACACCTCTCTGAACAGTGTCTGGGAGGCTGTGGTTGCTGCTGCACGCAATGTTGATGGTGAACAGATCAAAACACTGACAGAATCCATGGATGGCAGGCTTTTGAGTGTCCTTGCAAAGAAAGGTGGCTATATTGGTCGCTGATTTGGTTTTGTTTGGTTTTTGAATGTCAGAAATGTATATTTGTGAATGTGGAGATGTGATATTGGTTTCACTGGTAAAAATAAATAATTGAAATGGGTATATATTTGTTTTTTGTTAAGTTGCCTAATAATTATGCACAGTAATAGTCACCTGCACACACAGATATCCCCCTAAAATAGCTAAAACTGAAAACAAACTAAGAACTACTTCCAAAAACATTCAGCTTTGATATTAATGAGTTTTTTGGGTTCATTGAGAACATGGTTGTTGTTCAATAATAAAATTATTCCTCAAAAATACAACTTGCCTAATAATTCTGCACTCCCTGTAGTCGTGTGTCTTTGGCACTTCAGCAATAAAGCTGTGTTTTTGAGTCGAGCTCTGCCTGACGAGTCTGCATGTTGGGTCTCCTTCACCCTTTGCCTCATGACAGGTTTTTATGTGGTCCAGTGATACTTTGGCCAACGGTCAGGTCAGTGATCACAGTTTCATCTTTGTTATGTAAATACTCATTTCTCTCTGTTGTCTTACAGTATGAATATTGTGGTAATGGTAACCTGAAAGAAACCAGTAAGTGTTCCTTTGCCACAAGGAGTCGCCATGGCCAGAAAGCTTCACATCTTTGACTGGACAGCGTTTTACGCCACATGCTCCTGGTGACACAGCACCAATCAGGATTTCATAATGACTGAGTGAAAATAGGCTTTAAGCTTTTTAAAGGGTCTCAACATCTCTGTACATGTTTTAATGCTAAATGACATTTAATATGTGTCGTGTTGATGGGTTTGAGGGAAGGTAATGTGCACGCATAACTTGCTTCTCCGGTGAGGGTTAAGTGTATCCTGCGGCATAAAAGTGGGCACCACTGGCTTATCCTCATCAACATGAAGAAATGCAGCTTCTGATAGGTGGGAGAATAAAGTACAACGGAGCTTGATTTAAGTAGGAAATAAAGAATGAGAAGCAAAGCAAGCAAACACATGTGCGAAATCAGCTAAAGGCATTAAACTCAGTGAATTCTAATTACATTGCATCCTGTTGTTGAATGAATCACATATTCTACAATAACAAATAGAAAATGATTTTAATGTAACCAGTAGCCTGATACAGGTTTGATGTTACTTGGTGATTTGAAAGTGTCAGAATAGGAAAGAAAAAGGTTCGGCTCTTCTGCCCTCTGCTCTTCTTCCCTTTTCGATCTTGAGCGATCGTGGCTCAAGAGTTGGGAGTTCGCCTTGTAATCGGAAGGTTGCCGGTTCGAGCCCCTGCTTGGACAGTCTCGGTCATTGTGTCCTTGGGCAAGACACTTCACCCGTTGCCTACTGGTGGTGGTCAGAGGGCCCGGTGGCGCCAGTGTCCGGCAGCCTCGCCTCTGTCAGTGCGCCTCAGGGTGGCTGTGGCTGCAATGTAGCTGCCATCACCAGTGTGTGAATGTGTGTGTGAATGGGTGGATGACTGGATATGTAAAGCTCTTTGGGGTCCTTAGGGACGAGTAAAGCGCTATATAAATACAGGCCATTTACCATTTTTCTGGGAGGCAGAGCGTACAGCCCGGGGAGGTGTGAGAAGCCAGATCGGGCACCCTCCTTCCGGCTCTCCTCTCTGCTCTCTCCTGTCTTATCTCATTTACTTGTCTTACTTCTTACGTCTAGTGATAATGGCCTAAACACCCGATGAATCCAACATCCACTACTGACGATGTGTCCCAAATTTTAATATGATAATTTAGATCAGATCTCTAATCCCTAAACCTAATCAAGGAAAAATGGCAGATTAGCCTGGGTAAAAGAACGAAGGTTGAGGCACAAAACGATGTGTGCTGCTGGAAAAGTTTCTCTGCTGCTTTTCCTCATAACAGCCATCCCTCAAGAGTTTTTCATTTAAAGCAATGCATTGTCAGGGATCCTAACAGCTAGTCCTTTACTGAATCAGAACTCTGGAGTGATCCAGTGACCGCTGCGACAGGGCAGCTGACAATCAGGGAAAGACCAGATGACAGCCTGGAAAGACTGCTGACAGGAGGGAATAGACCCTAATGGGGCTGGTGTGGGTTAGTGCCTCATACCAGCAGGACCCAGCGCTTTTTAGTGTACTTGGGTACACCCATTATTACTACACAGGGCTGGACTGGGACAAAAAATCGGCCCGGGCATTTTGACTAGAGACCGGCCCCCCAGGTATTATAGGAAAAACCATAAAGCCTTTGAATGAAAACAAACACTGTTGTGACAGTGATGTACAGTCTTGTTGGTATATATGTATGATTTCTATATGTTGTACATCAGATAAAAACTTTGGTTGTAAGATTCAGATAATTATTTAATAACAGAGAGACATTTTAAATGAGAATAACAAAGAAAAGTATTTCTTTGTGCCCCCCCTCTCCCTGTTAATGCCCTACCTGCCCCCCTGGCAAAACTTTGCTAGACCCGCCCCTGCACAGTTACCAGCTGTCAGCTACGTAAAAAAAGGATCCTGGTGTTATTTGTCTCTCAGAAACAGTTCATAACTTTAACTCATTCATGTCACCTAAAAGGTAAACCTGTTTCTCCATCACAGCTCTGATGGTACAAGATGGCGCTGGAGTGACGGCAGCCTTTCCAAGTAGCTCTGCAACACCGCACCTTTTTTGTTAACTTTAACTTTTTAGACTAGGCTTTTCAAACTTTTTTTCACCTTCCACTACTTATACCTCTTAGATATAGCGATACAAGATGGATAATGCACTTTTCAAAACTTCTGGAACCAGCTCCTTCATCTATTCGAGAGTGGAGCTGCTGGCACTAAAAACAAAGGGACAGACCGGCATGCGACACAACATCCCGGCCGAGCTAAAGAGGAGCTACAGAGGCTGCAAAGCTGGAGCGAGGAGAGCGGATCACCGGAGGCGATTCAAACCATCAATCCCGACAGTGATCATGGGCAACGTGAACTCGTTACAGAATAAGATTGACGAACTGTGCGCTCTGAACAACCACAGACTATACCGTGAGTGCAGCTTGTTTATCTTCACGGAGACGTGGCTAACCGAGCTAACGCCGCAGGCTAACGTAGACCTATGTGGTTTCACATCCGTGAGAGCCGATAGGGACACGCAGGCCAGCGGAAAAAGCAGAGGTGGGGGACTCATTGTCTACGTTAACAACAGATACTGTAACCCTGGACACGTCTCCGTTAAAGTTTCGGTATGCCGTCCGGACCTGGAGCTGCTAGCTGTTAGCTTGCGGCCATATTATCTACCTCGGGAGTTCAGTCATGTGATCTGTGTGTGTGTTTACATCCCTCCGAGGGCCGACGCAACAGCTGCCTGTGAGAAAATACACACAGTCACAGCAAGACTTCAGACACAAAACCCCGAGGCTTTCATTATTATATCTGGAGACTTTAACCATGCCACACTGGACTCTACTCTGGCTGCTTTTCACCAGTTTGTGAATTGTCCCACAAGGAGCAACAGGACAATTGACCTACTGTATGCTAATGTGAGAGATGCATACAGAGCCACCCCCCTCCCCCCACTAGGGAAGTCAGACCACAACCTGGTTTACCTACAGCCACAATACACACTCCTCGTCCAAAGGCAGCCGGTCACAACGCGCTCCATCCGGAGATGGACCCCAGAAAAGGAGGATGCTCTGAGGGACTGCTATGACACCACAGACTGGGATGTGCTCCTGAGCCCACATGGTGAGGACATAGAGGGGGCGACACACTGTCTTACAGACTACCTCAACTTTTGTGTGGACACAGTCGCCCCTGCTAAGACGGTACGGTGTTATCCTAATAACAAACCGTGGGTAACACAGGAAGTCAAAGCTGTCCTCAACATGAAGAAGAAGGCTTTCAGGAGCAAAGTGAAGGAGGAGATGAAAGCAGCACAGCGGGAGGTGAAACGCTGCCTGAGGGAAGCAAAGGACACCTACAGGAGGAAGGTGGAGCAGAAGTTGGAGAGGAACAATATGAGGGAGGTCTGGAATGGTGTGAAAACCATCACAGGCCACAACACCAAGAAAAGCACAGTGGGGGGGACTGTGGAGAAGGCAAACGAACTCAACAACTTCTTCAACAGGTTTGACCAGCCCAAAACCCCCCCACCCTCACCTTCACTACAGAGTCCAATCCCCACTCTCCTACCTCCCTCGCTTCCCCCCCCTTCCTGACACCATGACACCCCCCTCCTCCAATCCCTCTCTCAGCAGCAAGACATCTCCCCCCCTCCCCTCCTCCCAAACATCTCCCAGTGTCACAGTGGATCAGGTCAGGAGGCAACTGAGGAAGCTTCGCCCCAGAAAGGCAGCAGGCCCAGACAAGGTGTGTCCTAGGATGCTTAAGGCGTGTGCTGCTGAACTTGGGGAGCCGCTACAACGAGTCTTCAACCTCAGTCTGTGACTGGGGAGAGTGCCCGCCCTATGGAAGACATCCTGCATCGTCCCGGTCCCCAAAAGGAACCGGCCCAATGAGCTGAATGACTTCCGACCGGTGGCACTGACGTCACATCTTATGAAGACTCTAGAGCGGCTCTTCCTCAACCTCCTCCGACCACAGGTACAACATGCCCAGGACCCACTACAGTTTGCCTACAAGGCGGGTGTCGGAGTGGAGGATGCCATCCTGTACCTCCTACACAGAGCCCACTCACACCTGGGTGGGGGAAAAGGCACGGTCAGGATCCTGTTTCTTGACTTTTCCACTGCCTTTAATACCATCCGGCCCTGTATGCTTCAGGAAAAACTGAACAGGATGGAGGTGGACCCCTGCCTGGTGGCTTGGATCTCCGACTACCTCACCGACAGACCACAGTACGTCAGGCTGAAGGACATCACGTCTGACACTGTGGTCAGCAGCACAGGAGCACCACAGGGAACTGTGCTGTCCCCTCTTCTCTTCACCCTGTACACCTCTGACTTCTGCTACAACTCTGAATTATGCCATATTCAGAAGTTTGCAGATGACACGGCCATCATGGGGTGTATCTGGGATGATCAGGAAGAGGAGTACAGAAGTCTGGTGAGGAACTTTGTCGCATGGAGTCACACAAACCACCTGCAACTCAACACCTCAAAGACTAAGGAACTGGTTGTGGACTTCGGGAGGTCCAGAGAAGGTCCACTGCCGGTTCAGATAGAGGGGGTGGAGGTGGTCAACAAGTACAAGTACCTCGGGCTGTGGGTGGACAATAAACTGGACTGGTCATGCAACACAGAGCACCTGTATAAAAAAGCCCAAAGCCGACTGTACTTCCTCAGGAGGCTGAGGTCTTTTAACATCTGCAGGAAGCTCCTGAGGATGTTTTACCAGTCGGTGGTTGCTGGAGTACTTTTCTATGCTGTGGTGTGCTGGGGGAGCAGCACAGCAAAGAAGGACTCATCCAGGCTGGAGAAACTGATCAGGAGGGCTAGCTCTGTGGTCGGCATGAAGCTGGACACTCTGGTGACAGTGGCAGAGAAAAGGACACTAAAGAAACTGATGGACATTATGAACAATGCTGGGCATCCTCTGCACACGGCCATTAACAACCAGAAGAGTCTGTTCAGTGACAGGTTGCTTCTCCCCAAGACAAGAACTAACAGACTTAAAAACTCCTTTGTCCCACACGCCATCAGACTGTTTAACTCCTCTCTGGAGGGGAGAGGGAGGGGAGACAGGGGGACAAAGGAGGGGGGAACAACTAAGCTGTAGTGCCTCTTCACCTCACTGTACAATACCTTGTGCAATACTTTTTGTAAATAGTCAACAGTGCAATAGACTCAATACTTGAAATGTGCAATTCACTTGTATTTTTATTTTTTATTCCTATTTATTCTATTTATCCCCTTTGTATATTTTATTTATATTGTCTCTGTATTTATATATATGTGTGTGTGTATAACTCTGTAACTTCTGTCGGTGCTGTGCTTTTTTGGAAATCGAATTTCCCATAGGAACCCACCCGAGGGATTAATAAAGTTCTATCTTATCTTATCTTATCTTATCTTAGTACGCAGTACGAAAAAGTCAGAATAACGAAAATAAACTCCACCTAAACTTGGTTTATATCTGATCCAGATAGACTGCAGGTCAGAACTTCTTACCTGAAGTTCAGTTCACCTGACACTCGGACCAGCGGCCGCTTCAGGTCTCTGCTCCTCCTGCCTCCCCTTTCCTCCTCCACCTGCTGGCCTCCACCACTTGATAATGTTACTGAATCTGTGGGAGCTCCGTGATAGCCACCACACGAAGTAACGAATAACGAGCCTATTTAAATCCCAGTAACGAGTAACTCGTTCCTGGTTTTGGCATAATAACTAGTTACCGAGCTCGTTACCACAATAATAACGTTACTGTAACGCGTTACTTAATTAGTCCCTACACTGCTGATGACACAGATGAAAACACTACACAGGAAACAATTTAGTCAGCTGAAACATCCATGTTTGAGCTGGTTTCTGTTTCTGAACAAGAAACTGAAGCAAAGGAGATTCTGGCTTCATTTCATGGTTTGATCAAAGAGCTGAAACTGTATCACTATGTCGTGCTTTTGTATTTCTGGGGCAGTTTGAGTTCTTGTTGGCAGAGTCGTGACCACGTTTGAGAGGGAGAGTTTCAGGGATCAGTCTGAGTTATTATTTTACTGGTTCTGCATCACTTGTTGCAGTGATCTGATGGGTAAAATCTGAAAAACAGGAAACTCATCCAGTGAAATTACGTGGTTGGTGAGCCTGAGAAATATTTTGATGGCACAAAATATTCACACAGATTACTAAGGTCTGATGTGTAAAGGCCTTTAGAGTAAGAGTGGGCTTTCCAGTGTAGTTAGGGTTCCAGTTAAACAAGCAGGAGTTATGGTCAGGATTCATTTTATTGCAATGCAATGTAATGTAATGATGTGTGAGGACAGCTACAGCTCTCTTGGTTCCTATGTAGTTAACAAGACTAGGAGCTGCTGCATGCTCAGTTTTACAGGGTTACATCAGGCCTCTGTCTCTCTTACACAGTGCACACAGTGCACACACATGCTTGCACATGGCACTGATCTTATCTGAGCATGTTGTCACTTTTTGTCTCAACATGTTTCTCATTGATCGTCTCTCAGGTTATCAGGTTATCAGTCTGTCTGTTTTCCATCTTCCAAAACTGCAACAATTGCAAAATATGTTTTTGAGCTGATATTTACCAAAACATATTCATCACAAGTAGAAATAATCCCCCTGCATCATTCTTCATGTCCAGCTGAATGACTCTTCAGAATGGGTACTAGTGTTTACCTGAGTGCAAACACACACAAACACGTGTGCCTTCCATTAGTGTGATGTACAGGTGGAAGGAAGCCTTTCACTCTGTCATTTGGAGGAGAAAGTGTGCGTCTGTCTGTAAATAGGAACATGGATGGTGTGGTTGGCCAGGAGCACAGCACACCCTTCCCCAAACACACAAACACTGAGAAACAACGACGTTACCCACACATCAAAACCCCACAGAGGGTCTCCTGTGGACCGATCTGTTCAGTGCTGTGTCCGCTGTCTAAAACTGAACTAAAAATAGATGCAAAAAGTTTTAGACTAATTTCACAACTGGTATTCATATCCTGGAGCATGTTTCTAATTCTGCTGACAGCAGGAGGCGCCACATTCACCCATCCACACTGACAGCCTCTGTGTCAGCACTTCAAACAGCTCTCATTCACACAACAAGACTACTTGAAAGTCACACAGTGATACCACTATTAATGTTATTATTATTGTAGCACGTCCTCTGTGTCGGGTCGTCTGTTTCCCTCGTTCCACGTCAGGTCTCAGAGTTCTGCTCCTGTTCAGGTCCACGTGCCTCTCGCCATAGTTTTGATTGTTAGTTTGGGTCTTAGTTCAGTTTTCACCTTTATTTCTTGTTGCAACAAACTAATGTGTTCTCATAAACTTAGAATTAAAAATACATCGGAGCCAGCGCTGATTTGTGGATGACCCTTCACCAAAGAAGGGAAAACATGATGGAAAGATAAAATGTCACCAACATCTGGATGATATGACATGCCCCTCCTCCTTAAAGTGTCGTCATTATCAACAGGTCATGTGAGGACAAATGGGAGGTAATCAGATTCGAGGCATATTCTTTATATGAGTGTCCATTCTTACCGTGTGTGTGTGTGTGTGTGTGTGAGAAAGTGCAGCTAACGTGAAAAAGCAAAAGAATAGCCACTGAAGTGACACCACCTGTTTGTTTCTGTACACACACACACACACACACACACACACACACACACACACACACACACACACACACACACACACACAGAGTTTCACAGACCTCAAATTAATCAAGTTTGGCTCATTTTAGTTGTTGTGACCTGAGGCTATATTCAATACAACCATACAGGTTTTCATTCTCACTAATGAATGAAATGCTATTCGTTCCAAGGTGAGTCAAATGATAAAAAAATAAATAAAAAAACCTGCTGGATGCTGAGAAATAAATTATTCAGAGAGCTGTTAAATTGTCAATGCCAGCAGTGCTCTGGCAGAAGTCCTTTTGGTGCTTCTGCAGCTCTACAAAAACACCTCACAGAGAAAGTGCCTTAGTTTATCTCAATGCTGTTGGCTCAGCCACAGTGAAAGTTTATAATGAAAAGGAGATTCAAAGTAAACACTTAATATAAGTGAACTTCTTTAAACCCGGCGTGACTTCTCCGGGGAAAAGAAAGTTGCCCTTCAGCTCACCATTATTAATATGAAACAAACTAGTAGAGAAAGGTGGGATGGAAAGAGAATGAAGTCCCCCCCGACCTACCTGTCACTACACCTGAGAGAGGGCGGGGCATCCAGCCGAGGAGGCAAATGGAGAAATGAGGAACAGACCACGAAGGAACACTCGTGGTTGGTTTTGCTCTCACTCTGGTGGCGAGCAGAAGATCTGGCCTTAGGGGTCCAGAGTTCGAAATAACAGCAAGTAACACCGCCCGAACACTGAGGACCCACAAACTCGGTTCATCATTTTTGACTTTTTTTCTGCTCATTGTTTTAAAAGTATAAATTGAAGAGGACTCAGCTCTCCTTTGTTTCCCATTGGACGTGAATCCTCACCCTTAGACTGAGTTACGACTACACAAAGAGAGACATGGACCAAAGTTTTATTCAGTATGACCGAAGATAAGCCAGTTACTTCAGTAACTCAGCAGCAAAGTAATAACAGGTAAAACCAGTAGAACTCTCAGACTTCCACTGGGCTGAAACTTATCGCCATCTGGTGGCCGTAATATAGCCTACAGGTTTGAGACCTGTAGGCTTAATTTTACCAGGTTACAGTAACACTTTGTTATTTCTGTGGTGTAAAGAAGCAAAGGGTTGGAGCAGGGAACACCAGTTAGTCAGTAAGTTAATAAAAGCACACAACATTTTACTGCACATCAAAATAGCAGAACGTAGTGGCTGCGAGAGTTTAGGCTTTGATTAAATGAGGCCAATTACTGACCTTTGTTTTCCCTAAACAAAGCCTAAACAGAGCAACATTTAGCTAAAACTAACAGCACAGAGTCAAGGACAACTAAAGATGAACCTGACTCAGTGAAACATCCACCTTTTGCTTTTTGCTCCACACATTGCAGCCTTTATGTGACGATTTCATTTCACAGATTTAGGAAACAAGGAAATAATGTTGCCTACTCACGGTGAGATGTCGGCAAAGTGGACGTTTTTTCTCCAACCTGTGGATAAACAAAGAGACAAAGAGACATTTGAACAGTTTCACACCAAAGCTACAGAAATAAAAGAGTGATAACGAGCAACTGTTATGATGATTTCGAGATATTTTTATTCCTGAAATCTACAAAACTGAAAGCATGCGGCTGAATGAGCTGTGCTCGCTTCTATTGTATCCAAAGTTTATCAGCATATTCTCAGTAAAGAAACATTTTTGCCTGAACAATGAAATGTTTCTGTCCACAAAAGATGCCACACAGACAAAAATCCACATATACTGTAAAATACTTAAATAGAATAAATGATAGAAGCAATGAAGAACTGGACTGAAGCCCGGCCTTTATTCCCTCCCAAATATTCCACAATCAGCCATAAAGTTACTGCAAAGAAGAAACACAGTAACTCCTCCATGAAGTGACAGAGTGACGTCACACACACAAACATACACACACGCACACACACACGCACACACACACACACACACACACAAACATACACACACAAACATACACACACACACACACACACACACAAACATACACACACACAAAAACATACACACACACACACACGCACACACACACACACACACACACAAACATACACACACAAACATACACACACACAAACATACACACACACACACACACACACAAACATACACACACAAACATACACACACACAAACATACACACACACACACACACACAAACATACACACACAAACATACACACACACAAAAACATACACACACAAACATACACACACACACAAACATACACACACACAAACATACACACACACACACACACACAAACATACACACACAAACATACACACACACAAAAACATACACACACAAACATACACACACACACAAACATACACACACACACACACGCACACACACACACACACACACAAACATACACACACAAACATACACACACACAAACATACACACACAAACATACACACACACACACACACAAACATACACACACAAACATACACACACACACACACACACACACACAAACATACACACACACACAAACATACACACACAAACATACACACACACACAAACATACACACACAAACATACACACACACACACACGCACACACACAAACAAACATACACAAACATACACACACACACACACACACACAAACATACACACACACACAAACATACACACACAAACATACACAGATAATATGCCAAACTCTGTTTCCATGGTAACGATACAATGCAAATCAGAAAAACATCACTGACCCCACACACACTCCACCTGCAACAATCCATTGTGTGACAGTATGTTTGTTTCCCATAAAGCTGCTTAGAGCTGCAGGTCCTGGTGGCCTGGGCACCGGCTCCTCGTCCATGACAGGGAGATGCACAGTAAAGAGACTGCTGCTGAACCTGCACTCATCTCCTCAGGATCACATCAGCCTGGTGGATCTGCCTCTGCCATCTACAACTATGATATTTTAAAGGTGCCACTTTTCATTCCCCAAGCATTCCTTTCCAGCCCTTTTGTGTTTACATGCCACTGTTGCACGTCATTAACCCAGTCTGCTGCTGTTCTCCTGTTTGTGTCCCATCATTCCAAACAGTCACAGCAGAATGTATGAAAAGCCTAAACCAAGAAGAAACGGGCGAATGTGGGGAAATGCTGAAGTGTTCCAGTACTGTTTTCAATTTTATGGAGGGAGTTCATTTCTTATCACTGTGATGAATTATGCTGCAACCCTGGCCTGCAGCTGGCTCTGTGTCTGATTAGGCACCACTATATAAACCAGGGGTCTCACACTGAAACGAGCTGAGGGCTCTGCTGGCACTGTCGTCTCATTGGAGGACACTTTTATATTAAACCATCTAAAGAACCTATTTGAATATTGCACTCAACAACAACATCACTTCAGTCCTCTGTTCTAAGGAAACACCACCCGCCGATCAATTCTAGAGGAAAGCATCACCCTTCTTGGACGATCCCCCTGACCTCTGTGTCTGAGGAGAAACTTCTTTTTTCAGTTGGTTTCAAATAATTTTAAACTCATGTTTTTGCTCTATAAGCACAAATATGATTCCAAAACAGGTCGGGGACCTTTGCAGGTACAGTTGCATTGTGCTTTTAGATTTATTCTGTACTCGGAGGCTCGACTTCACCGTGGGAGGTCTTGTCAAGTCTTACTGACCAAACTGCTTAAAGCACTTTTCCTGTTGCAAACACATCTCTGTGGCCTTCAGCCTGCATTACACATTTAACCTCTACATAGTTTTTGAATATTGTAGTTTTGTCTTCGTTTATGAGTCAGATAGGTGAACTACAGCCTGGACGCTGTCTGAGCCTCCGTCATGGCTTTTTAGTCAGGAGCATTAAAAGCCTGAGCTTTATATGAAGGCATTCACATGTTTACACCCTCCTCCTATTGGGCACTCTGATCGAGTGAAGAACAACATTTTCCACTTAACCAATTAAAAAGGAGAAAGAACCTGCATCAGGTGACATTTTAAAGACACAGACCCTGGTCTGTAGGCAGGCCCGTCACTGACATGAGTTCATATTCAAGAACCCGGCTGCTTCACTTGTTGTATCTTCAGGTAAGTAAATGTTATGGGTTTGGTTTTACAGTCCATGGAACAGGGCACCAACTTTAAAGGTGGACTCGTCAAACACCGACACATGACAGACTGAGAAACTGCTGAACTCCAGACATGAACAGTGAAACTCCTCAGTAAACAGCTGCAGTGTGTGTCAGTGTGGGAAATCCTCCACACACACGTGGCCTCTGTCACAGTGGGATTTATTGAAATACTGCACACTACAAGACTGTGTGTGTGTGTGTGTGTGTGTGTGTGTGTGTGTGTGTGTGTGTGTGTGTGTGTGTGTGTGTGTGTGTGTGTGTGTGTTGAGTGTATGTTACAACAACTTGTGTATTCTCAAAGGTTACACAATTCCTTTCTGCCCCTGAATGATTTTCACTGATTTCCCCACATCTCCCAGTGGGTCCCAGTATGTGGCTGCCCACCTCCTGAACCTGGTCCTGCCTGAGGTCTCTTTCTGTAAAAAGGGAGTTCTTCCCTCCCATTGTCACCAGCTCACAGGGCTCTGTTACAGAAAAATGTGAAATAATAATAATAAAAAAACTACTACTAGATACAGGTGCAGACTGAAGTAAAGGTTCTTTGGTTGGAGCTGGAAAACATTACTATACCTGGATTAGGGAGCAGTTGTGGCGACATCACCTGACATACACCATAGGGACATTTTTATGGTTGCTTGAGGTGTTCATGAAAAAGCTTCAGTTGTGTGATCACGTAACAGTTCAGTTTGAGAGGAGTGTAAAACAGAGGACAACGTCCCAATAGAGCCCTCAGATTGAAAACTTCACTCATGGATGTGGGAATCCAATCCAGTGGGATTGGCATTGAGCAGGCTAAATAAGGATGGATTGTATGCCTCCAGCCTAATTGTTTGTTAGCCCACTGTGGAGTGGATCCACCAACTAAATTTAAAATGACAGACCCCCCACTAAACACACATACAGGTACACACACTTCTGTCTGCTATCTTCTACTTTCACATTTCGTATTTTATGTCTGTCACATAAGAAACAAAAGCTTCTCATTTGAGGAAGCTAAAGTAACCTGTGCATAGTTCTGCATCACCCCCACACCTACACCCTACAACTGCTGAGGTTGTGCTGGCAAACTCAGTTTTATTTAGTTTTTTACACACGTTTTACACTATTGAGTGTGCTCCAGCCACCGCTCTGCTATCCGAACCTCTCACGCCTCCTCTGGGTCCTGGAGCTGCTTTGATAGGGGACAGATGGTTAGAGTAATGACCCCATCGCTCCTCTGCTGCTGAGAAACAGACCACACCCACCACAAAATGTTAACACAGATTTATATGTATTTTCATGCTGAGGGCGATCTCAGTGCTGTGTTTATTTCTGACATGACAGCTACACTTCTGACTTCTGAAACCTCAAACTGGACCTCAGACTTTGGAGTGGCTGAATCCTTGAATCGATCCCTTTCAGTTATGTCTCTCTGTCTGTTGTCAGCACATGTAGGGACAGTGCACAGCGACCCTTCGACCATCCCATCAGTGTGTTGGACCACCAGGTAAATGGCGGGCATGCCAGATTACCAGTCCAGCCCTGTGCAGCAGTGAGCTGAATACGTTAGTTTCATTCCATCAGCCTTAAAACGTTGACCTTCACCCAAAGATCAAGCACTCCTAAGAATCAGTCTTTCCAAAAAGACTCACTAACTGAACAAAATGACTCTTTTTCAACTTAATTCACCACTTGCCCACCTTCAAATGATCTCTGTCCCTCTCTGTGTTTTGCTCCTTCACACGGATGTGATTGCTTTTAGTACCTTCTCTTTACTCTCATCTTCCCCTGGTTAATCCCTCAGTCAAGGCCACCCATCTCTCCTTTAAGGCTTTCAAGTCTTAACAAGCCAATTAGGAGACTTGATTTTTTTCTTGCATCCACCCGGCCACAACACCTCGCTTTCTCTTTTTCAATCTTCTTTTTTAGCCCAGTCTTTAGTCTATTTTCACGATGATTGTTTAGAATTCCCTCCACTCTTCAACAGTAATTCCTCCAATCTTCTTTCCTTGTGTTCTTTTACCTTCACATAGTCTTCAAACATTGGCCTTCTTTGTATTACTGCAGAGCATGTTTATTTGTTTTAATGACGAGGATTAAAGAAAATGAAAAGTTATTCTTTCCACGGAAGATGGTCAGCATTTTATAATAATGCTTGAGCTAAAATGTCTTAAAAGGCACAAAAAACAACAGTTCAAGTAATATAAACTGACTGACCTCTACATATTCATCCACCCAAGTTCTTCATGTCCTGCTTAGTGTTAAAGAGAGGTACAATATTATCCCAAATGTCACTGGACAAGCAGTGTACACCCTGAATGGCTGTCAGACCAACACATGGCTTACACGGAGCCTACATAGGTACCTGTGCTGCATCCACACATACGAGGGTTTTTTCATTATTCTGTAAATATCTTGACCAAATGACAGAAATGGTTTTAGTGGAGCCATCGCTGTCAACAAGCAATTCTTAAGAAAGGAAAACAGGAAGAAAAGGGCGAGGTATGCTGAATTATACAACTGCTGGACTGGAAATCAGTGGCAGCAGGGCTGATGGAGTGATAAATTCAAGTTTCAATGGTTTTGGGCTGCAGTGGTGTTAGAGATCTTGTCAAAACTGATGCAACGAGCACAAAAAAGTTCTGTCAAATTTTAATGGTGTACTTGAAACATCTGCTAGTGTAATAAAGGATAACAGAATAGGAAAAACACACCATCAGCCATGAGTTGGCCTCCCTAGACCTCAAAATTGGCACAAAACACATAATGAAACCTGACAAACACATGTTTTGTAATTAAACAAAATGAATCAAATCAAAACAATTCTCATTGAGTTCAGTGACAGCAACAGGGACAATTTTATGACTAGAATTACTGAAACAGTGTTACCTTGATAAAGAACTGAGCAAAAAGCAGTGAAAGAAGAGCTTCTTGAAGCTCCTTCAAACAGGACTATTCCTGAAGAGACAAAAAGCCAAGGTGGAACCATCACATTCCACAGTTACTTGTACAAACCCTGTTGTTGGATCAACTAATTTTTTCTTATTTCCACTATCCTTATTGTTCAGTCTTAAGTAACACCTTATTGCAATGGGAATCTGACACCGACTATGACTTAGACAGTTACTTTGTTTAACCAAGACTCAGTTGAATTCAGGGGAGATGTCCTGTATCTGGGAAGATTCTGTATGGTTCCCGTTTGTCATGTGGTAAACTCTCCAGCGATCAAACAGATGGAATGTCGGTTGTTATTAAATTACAGAAGTTTAAAACGTTTCTATAATATCTATGAGATAGTAACAGTGAAAAAGTAAGAGATGATTTAACTATATTTGTTTGGACGGGTGAATAATGTCCCTCACACAGAGGCTCTCACTTGTTACTAAAGACATAAAAGACAAACATCTCATTCCCTGCAGTGCTGGCAGAATCCAATGAAAGAAATCAGCCATGCAGACTCACACACACGCACACACAGAGACACACACGCACACACACACAACCCCGTTCAGCTATCTTAGTGAGGACCTTCATTGACATAATGCTTTCCCTAGCCCTTTACCCTAACCATTAAAAACGAATGCCTAACACTAAACCTAACCATAACCTAATTGTAACCCTGACACTAAAACCACATTTTGAGCCTTTAAATATCTTCAAATTTGTGAGCACCGGGTTGTGTGTCCTCACAAATGACTGTTGGTTCTCACAAGTATAGTAGAATGCAGATTTCGGTCCTCACAAAGATAGCTAGACAGGAACAGACACACACATGCACACACACACACACACACACACACAGACACCCACCCACACACACACACACACACACACACACACACACACACACACACACACACACACACACTGCAGTCAGCTTCAGCAGGTTCATATACTAATTAGTGTGTGGTTGTTGCCAGAGCAGCAGTGGGCTGAAAATGAGACAAATCACTCCAAAGTAATCGTGACAGGCTCTTGGTGCCATTCATTAGAAATAGTGATGCGTCGGTCGCGAACGAAACGGCTCTTAGAGCCGGATCTTTGACATGAACGACTCGAGTCTTTATCGCGAGCCGTGGGGGACTTTGTTCTTTCTCTCACCCTCTCTCTCGCACTTTCTTCCGCTTCACTCCGCACGCGAGCCTTGGCTGGAGCAGCATCTAATAACCAACTCGCAAAATAAAACAAAAATAAAAACAAACCAACAAACGCGAAAACACCAGACATCATGATACAGACTTATAATTTGCACCGATATTTTTTCGAAATTCTATACACGAAAAGTGAGGGAGAGCCCTCGGTGCGCCTGCTCGCTGCTGAAGTCAAAGTAAACTTTATTGTCATCTCCGCTACAGACAGTCCAGCATATAGAGAGACGAGACGATGAGGCTCCAGTTACAGCAGTGCAAGTTAACAAACAATAAATATAAGAGGAGTAAGAAAATAAATATACACTTTAGGACTCGGGGTAAAGGATCAATAACAATTTAAAATGTATAATTTACAGTTTGATGATTTAAAGTCTCTCACACAACCCGTCGATAGGGGAGGCGAGCCGGCTGCTTCCAAATAGAGCACATTTCATTCATAATGTTGTAAATCCAAGCCCATTATGGATTCATGATTTGAATCCAGAAATAAACCAGAGACAAAGTGAATCTGTGAACTAAGGTGTAGGTCTGTTAGGCTATGTTGTGGTGATCCTCGGGTTGGAGGATTTGTGTTCATACTGGAGTGCAAAACTAAAACCAATGGAAGATGGACAAGAAAAGTTCAAAGCCATCAGGTGCTCAGTTTAGAAAAAAGAGAAAAGAAGAGGAGGAGAAACGAGCAACAGATGCAGGTAAGCAGACGTGTGATTGGATAATGGCAGGTCATCCTGAAACGATCAGAGTCAGAATACTTTATTAATCCCTGAGGAAATTATGTGGGTTACAGTTGCTCCAAGAAGAAATGGTAAAAATAGTAACAGTAACAGACTAAACTGCAAACATTATGTTACAGATTTTAATATTAATTAGTCATTGTCAATTGTTGATTTGTTCCTCATTGTATGATGAATTATGATGGCTGTTTGGTAGCTGTTTGCATACTATGCATACTCTCTCTCTCTTCATATGTGTGTGTTTCTCTGGTGAAATTCAGAGATGGTCCCGACAACAGTTTTGTGTTAATGTACAATCCTTAATATGTTTTATGGGGGGGTAGGAATGCGTGCTTGTGTCCACTTTGTAATATTCTGCCATCTTGTGGTGACAGCTGGATACTGTCGCTGCAAGCTTACTTTTCTTACCGAGCATTGAGTCATGGTTGTGGTTACAAGCTGTTATCAAAGACTGAGGATTAGCAAACAAAGGACAAAGCAGCAATTTTTGGATGTTTGCACATACACACTGTGGATAATCTTTGACTGAAGACCTGCTACCTGTGGGTCTGTCAGCTGTGAAGACATCTGCTATAGGTGAGGACTGGGAATCAGTTGAAGGCAAGGGTGCTTCAAAGCTTCCTGTAGGTCAGCTTCCACTGACCTGAGATCACTCATAATGTGACCTACACTATTGTACATATGTGCAGAGAAGTGTAAAACTGTAATTAACAAAATGATTCGCCGTTTCCAGTGTTGGTCAAGTTACTTGAAAAAAGTAATCAGTAACTAATTACTGATTACTTCCCCAAAAAAGTAATCCCGTTACTTTACTGATTACTTATTTTCAAAAGTAATTAATTACTTAGTTACTTAGTTACTTTTTAAAAACACGATTTACAACCTGAAGAGGTGATAAAGCGATAGATCTTTCAGCCCAATTCTACTTTTTCTACATAATCCATCATACAAAATGTAATCAAATGGAAAAGTCTCTTTTTTTAACTTGTTTTATTAGTTTTAATCTTTTAACTTTATGCATCAAGCAAAAATGTAATTATATGCAACATTCTCTGACTTGAATAAATTAGTTTAACATTTAAACCTATTTTCTGCACATTCCAGCACATAAAATAAAATATTTTGTGTGTTTACACTCAGTTTTTCAAATAGATGCAAGTAAAACACAGCAGAAAATAAAGTCAAAGACTCAGCGGTCCTGTTGCTCTATTTTCACCTGTAAAGCAGGAGTTGGGTAGGCGGAGGGTTACCCTGGTGCAGGTGTGCCGCGGTCAGTTGCGCATTACGTCGTAGCTACTCGGTGCTTGCTCGGAAGTTTAGGGGTTTTCTCGCTGTAAAAAGAAGTTTTCTTCCCACGCACAGCGGACACTAATGTTTTTGTCACTTTTTATGGAATCAAACTCAAAGTAAGGTCAGTGCTTCCACGCTTTAAACGCTGCACGCTCATACTCTCTCCCACAATCGATATGTGATCCATTGCTGATCTGCACACAGCTGTTGTCACTAACGTCGCACTCGCTTACGTCACTGTCATGAGACATTCTCGCAAAAAATCACGGTTTTAGTAACGCAGTAACGCAGCGTTCCTACGGGAAAGTAACGGTAATCGAATTACCGTTTTTGCAATAGTAATCGCTTACTTTACTCGTTACTTGAAAAAAGTAATCAGATTACAGTAACGCGTTACTGCCCATCTCTGGCCGTTTCTCCTTTTAAGCAGTGAAGGCTAAAGGGTAAAAAAAATAGCTGAAAAACAAACAAACTGAGTTGTAATCTTTATTTATGAGGTACAAAATCAACTTGATCAACAAGTGTATGTCATGGCACTGGGTCTGTGAAATAGTGTTTATGTATTTAGTGGTATTCTAAGTTTAGTTATTTTCTGCTTGTGTTATAGTTCCTAGTAGCTAGGTTTCTGTTACTGTGCCTTCCCTGTGTTCCACGTTTCATGTCCAGTCACCCATGTCTACTCTTCATGTTCACTTATCTTCTGTGTCCGTTTGTTTGCATGTCCGTTTCTTCCCCGGTCGACGTGACAAGCCCGCATCTTGGTGTGTATCTAATGTTTCCTGTTTTATTTTGATAGTTCCTTGCTCTGTGTTCAGTGTGTTCAGTTTTGCTTCCATATTTCCCTCCTGTTTCCATCCCCCTCATTATCCTCTGCGTATTTAGTCATCTGTCTTCCTCTGACTCTTGTTGCGTCATCCCATGTTGCTGTGTGTAGTTTTCCATGTTCCTGGTTTCCATAGCTCCTAGGCCGTGCTGTTCGTGGACATGGCTGAAGGCACATGGGAGGCTTGGCAGGCAGCTGTCATGCAGGACCAGATGGCACAGGACCAGGCAGCGCGACAGCCTCTGGCAGAGATGCGGTGGAGGCATGGCAGACGTGGACGGTTGAGCTGGTGGTTGAATTGGTGGTTGCCGGACAGACTCTCCAGATTCCCCAGTGAAGACAAACAATGGATCTCCAGAGCCCTCAGCGGACACAGGCGGCTGGAGTGAAGCAGGCTGAAGCTGTGCAGGGCACACAGCCAACTCTGGATACTGCAGCTGAGACTGCACAGGCCAGGCAGTCAGTGCAGTCCATCAGCGTGCATGTCATTGCATCATTCTGTCATGTTTAGTGGTGTGTGGCAGGCAGGATGAGGACCCACACGCAGGACTCACGGACACAGAAGGGTGGACTAAAAGAGGCAGCTTTTATTGCACTGAAGCAGAAAACAAAACAAAACCCAAAACTCATGAATCTAAACTGAAAACTTGAAGGGACTGCAGTGATGTGGATGCTATACTGGATTGTTCTGATGAAGAGTGAGGTAAGGATGAGACTGAAGCTTACTAGTCAAGTTTACTAGTCAGTCTGCACTCTTACAGTCTATACTCTTACTTATACAATGTGAGTGTGAATGGTTGTCTGTCCCTGTGTGCTGGCCCTGCGACAGACTGGCGACCTGTCCAGGGTGTACCCCGCCTCTCGCCCTATGACTGCTGGGATAGGCTCCAGCGCCCCCCGCGACCCTTAAAAGGATAAGTGGAAGCGAATGGATGGATGGAGTTTCAAATAGCTATTCAGCACTTTATAAATAAAGTTATTATTATTATTATTATTATTATTATTATTATTATTATTATTATTATTATTATTAAAACTACCTTTGAAGTGTTATATTCTTGTGTCCTTCAGATCCTCCTGGCTTCACTGGACTTGGCTTCTATCTGTCTCTCTAGTGCCCCAGGGGTGTTTTTACCTCTTCTAAGGCAGTAAGGTTGGTTTGTCTATAAGTGAGAAAACATGCCTAGTTGGTGACATGAGTTGGTTCAGTAATCCATTGGGAATTAAAACTAAATGATCCCTGGGAATCTGGGAAGATCCCACATCTCAGAAAATGCAAAGTTAAAAACATCTCTGTTTTAGTACGTGGTAAGCTTTAATGAAGCAGGTGTAATGTTGACTGAATGAAAACTTCAAGTTCATGTATCTTGATAAAATTGAGGGGGTAGTAGTGAAAAAGTAAGAGATGATGGCTGACTGGTTGTTTGCATCACTGTTGTACCTCATGGTCACAATGTGTCTCGCTCCATAACTCGTGACTAAACATTAGACAGACAGTCATCTCTCTCCTTGCATGCTGGCAGGATTGACAAAAACAAATCAGCCAACCAGATACAGAATTCACAATCTCTCTTACGCTCATACTCGCACACAGACAAACTACAGATGGCTTCAGCATTTCCATATTCTAATCAGTGCCTGATTATTGCCAGAATAGCAGTGAGCTAACCATGAGACAAATCACCACAAAGCCACCACGACAGGCTCTGGGTGCCATCCATTACATATTTCAAATCCCAGTCTACAGGAATGAGAATGAAACTCTGCATCAGATGTAGATTTAGATGTGAAAAAGCCCAGTCTCAGTTAATTATGCCTGTGGTGATGGCACACTGGTGAAGCTGGCATAGGGACACTGGTCCAGGTGTGCCCACTATGACTTACAGAGGAGGAGTAGCCCACAGTGACACAATGCCGCTTCCAGTCAGCAGTTATTCATTTTTAAATATTACCATCACTACTATTTATTTTTTACTCCCATTGCTTTGATTGCTGCTGCCAATTAGTTCTTAGAGGTCACACAATATCATGGTCATACAAATATGCTTGTTAGTTGACACCACAATATCTGCCATTGTGAAATTCAGCCCTAATCAAAGAGGAGAAGGTTTTCAATAATTCATCTCTTCTCATTTATAATGTAACAGTTTCAACATCATTGAAGAAAAATAAACGAGTCTTATCATCTCTGCAGCAAGTTCAGCAACATGCCTATCAAGCTCCCAGTCACACCGAGTGGTGTCAGAGTGGTGGTTATCACCCAGGTTTCCTGAATCTGAATATGAGATTGTTCACAGTGTTGGCTCCAGACAATCCTTAAACACAGACTAGTGAGAAGCCACAAAATGTATCAGAAGAAGTGCAAATAAGATCCAAAACAAATGCACAGAATTAAAAATGAGATATTAAGAGCATTTTTACCACCTTATTCTTCCATAACTTAAACTGGTAGTCTTATGGGCTTCTCACATTGGAAGGAATTCCCTGTTCACGATCCACCCACCATGGTTTTTGTCAAAGCACACAGAATTAAGTTAAGTAAAATGGCCTGTATTTGTATAGCGCTTTACATATCCAGTCATCCACCCATTCACACACACAGTCACACACTGGTGATGGCAGCTACATTGTAGCCACAGCCACCCTGGGGCGCACTGGCAGAGGCGAGGCTGCCGGACACTGGCGCCACCGGGCCCTCTGACCACCTCCAGTAGGCAACGGGTGAAGCGTCTTGCCCAAGGACACAACGATCGAGACTGTCCGAGCCGGGGCTCGAACCGGCAACCGTCCGATTACAAGGCGAACTCCCAACTCTTGAGCCACGATCGCCCTAAGTACTGTTATCGTATAGTTCAGGAGGAGCCATGTTCATAGTCTCAGTCTTGTTGGCATAAGACAAGGTAACTGCCGCAGAGCCAATCAATGATCTGGGTAAATGGTGAATGCAATGGACTGATTCTTATATAACACTTTTCTGCTCTACCTGAGAACTCAAGACCCTTTATACAACTTGCCTCAGTCATCCATTTATACAAGTACTTTTTTCTATGTTTAATTGCATAATTTAACTCATAATTTCAATCATGCACATTCATGAATCAACATGAATCTCATGAATTAACCTCAGTGTGTGAAGAGGACTCTGCATTTACATGCACAAACTGGAGTCTATTAGATAGATATGATACAAACCACTGCAGTGCAGTACCTGTAATACCTACAGCATGTTCTAATCACTCTAACAGGATATTATGGTCGACAGTATCGAACGCTGCACTAAGGTCTAGCAGGACAAGCACAGAGATGAGTCCACTGTCAGAGGCCATAAGAAGATCATGGGGTTAGTATTCTGCCCAAAGATTTTTGGCATGTAGACAGCAAAGGATGGAACCGTCAACCTTTTTTTGGAAGATTACCTGCACTGTCTACTGAGACATCCAAACAGTTTAAAGAGTAAACTAGGATGGACAGTGTAACCAGCTAGTGAGGCACAAAAGGCATATACAACTAAATGTCACAGGGATAATAAAAAAAAAAAAGATCAAGTTAACAAGCAATGCAGCACAAGTAAGTAAATGAACCATGGCCACTTTTAATCACAAAATATTATCCAAACAACGTGTTTTCCTCTCATTTTTTGCAACAATCTGAATGTAGAGTACTGCTTCTGCAACATTTCAAATCCCAGTAACTTGCCCTGTCATCTGATTAGCTAGCAACAATAGTGTGCACAAACCACTTGTTTTAAAGTAAAAGATTTGGTATCTATTTTTTTTCCTAAACCGTCTGTGTTGGCATGCATATACAGAGTGGTGCATAGTAGGAACTCTGCATTTACGCTTTTCCTTTTGCTCCAGAGCGACCACCTTAACTTACATAGACCTGTCACACCAGGTGAAACATGCATCAGAAACACAGATGCTCTGACAAAATAATGTCTTCTGCGACCTCAGTTTAACCCTGCATAGGGTTAGGCTTAGCTGTAGCTCAACTGTTTTGATCTTGAAAAACATCTAGATGTTCTTGATTTGCATATTGCAATCCATGTCGAGCAACACTCTCTCACCCCTCTGATCATTAGAATGGTATATACATATATTCAGATTTAATACTGAATGTCGTCAGTCTCTATAGATACTGTGCATTACTAGTATGTGAGCCACCCAGAGGGGCGATCGTGGCTCATGAGTGATTTATTTAGATTGGCTTTTAATTAGATTTGTGCTGTGTGTTTTATTATTAATGTATTTTATGTATTTCTGTTTTATATTACTGTGAACCACTTTGTGGTTTTTATCCTGTGAAAAGTGCTGTATAAATAAATTGATTTGATTTGATTTGATTTGATTTGAAGAGTTGGGAGTTCGCCTTGCAATCGGAAGGTTGCCGGTTCGAGCCCCGGCTCGGACAGTCTCGGTCGTTGTGTCCTTGGGCAAGACACGTCACCTACCGCCTACTGGTGTTGGCCAGATGGCGCGATATGGCAGCCTCGCTTCTGTAGCTTGCCTCCACCAGTGTGTGAATGTGTGTGTGAATGGGTGGATGACTGGGTGTGTAAAGCGCTTTGGGGTCCCTAGGGGGGGACTAGTAAAAGCGCTATACAAATACAGGCCATTTACCATTTACCAAATCTAGGCTCAGTGACATTAGTTTTCATGCATCAATACTTTTGCACAAAAAGCCAACTATATTTATTCCAATTAAACTATTAAAAAGCAGAAAAAAAATTCTGAGATTGTTGACATTAAAATCCAGTGAAACCATTCATCATAACAACGACAGTGTCAACAGGTGTGAACATGTTCTTCTGATTGATTTAACTTCCATCAGCGTCTTTAATTCAGTGTGTGTCAGATGAGGTTTGGTAAATTCAGAGCTGTTCTCTGCTACTTTATGAGCTCTCTCAAGGTGGAGACATAATTCTGTTCAAGGTAGTTTAAAAGTCAGGGAATTGCCGGAGGGAAAAAAAGGAATGAAGCAATCCACACACAAAAGTACACAAACACACACATGTGTGAAGTCCAGGAACAGTGTGCATTCATCCTCTGCTGTCTTATTCTCTGTATATGGACTCTGGTGAGGTTCATGGTGTCTGAATCTCCCCCCATCATCACACAGTATCTAGCTTCTGTCAGTCAGCTTTATCTTTGACACTTAAAGGCGAGCAACAGACAGGATCCCTGTGCCCTGCAGGGAGGATCGTGTTGTTAAACAACAAGACCTGATTTTATTTTCTTGTCAAAGATATTCTGTAAAAAAAACTGAATACTCCAGGAGGATGTGAACTTGAATGGTTCAGCAGTTTCAGAAAAAAGTGGTTGCTTTCAAAGTAAGAGGTTCTCCAAAATGCTTATAGTTCAGATTGAAATTCATAAATCAAACGTTGACATTAGAAGATGGTGAAACAGTGATTCAGGTTAGGGTCTGTGCAAAGCCTCCAGTGTGACTCCATGTGCAGACCTGAGAAGGAAATTTGGGCTCTTAAATCACAGCCCAACAATCATCCTAACTGGTTGTAAAACACTGGGCACTATTTCACACTAATTAGTGGCCAGTTATGTCCTGTCATAAAAAATAACTGCAGTCAACATTAATTAGATCTTGGCAGGCTTATGTGCAGCTCTACGGGGCTTTTTGCAGCTATATAAAGCACGTGTGTGACAGAGTGTAGTGACGGGATGAACAGAAGACGTGTGATGATAGCACACACTGACTTAGTCGAAGGTGGTGTTCACGGGTGTGTGTGAAAGAGAGAGAGTGTGAGCTTTTGTTTGAACTTTCCACTGACTCCACCACACAGCCCCCCCGTGGTCCCCATCGAAGAAAACCAAAATGCATTATCACAAATCCTGGCTTAAGAAAAACCTCTTCACAACAGCCAAGTCTTGAAGAGTCAGTGCATCGTCCACACAAGTGAAGGTAAATACAGAGGGTTGATGTCAAGATGCCACTGCTTACAGCCAAGGAAGAAAAAACAGTTCTTATATTTAAGACAGTAGCGTGCAGGCTTTTGTTAACCCTACTGAAACCTTTTTTAATATACAGTGGGGCAAAAAAGTATTTAGTCAGCCACCGATTGTGCAAGTTCCCCCACTTAAAATGATGACAGAGGTCAGTAATTTGCACCAGAGGTACACTTCAACTGTGAGAGACAGAATGTGAAAAAAAAATCCATGAATCCACATGGTAGGATTTGTAAAGAATTTATTGGTAAATCAGGGTGGAAAATAAGTATTTGGTCACCTCAAACAAGGAAAATCTCTGGCTCTCACAGACCTGTAACGTCTTCTGTAAGAAGCTTTTCTGTCCCCCACTCGTTACCTGTATGAATGGCACCTGTTTGAACTCATCATCTGTATAAAAGACACCTGTCCACAGCCTCAAACAGTCAGACTCCAAACTCCGCCATGGCCAAGACCAAAGAGCTTTCGAAGGACACCAGGAAAAGTATTGTAGACCTGCACCAGACTGGGAAGAGTGAATCTACAATAGGCAAGCAGCTTGGTGTGAAAAAATCAACTGTGGGAGCAATCATCAGAAAATGGAAGACATACAAGACCACTGATAATCTCCCTCCATCTGGGGCTCCACGCAAGATCTCATCCCGTGGGGTCAAAATGATCATGAGAACGGTGAGCAAAGATCCCAGAACCACACGGGGGGACCTGGTGAATGACCTGCAGAGAGCTGGGACCAAAGTAACAAAGGTCACCATCAGTAACACACTACAACGGCAGGGAATCAAATCCCGCAGTGCCAGACGTGTCCTGGAGTGGCCTAGCCAGTCTCCAGACCTCAACCCCATAGAAAATCTGTGGCGGGAGTTGAAAGTCCGTGTTGCTCGGCGACAGCCCCAAAACATCACTGCTCTCGAGAAGATCTGCATGGAGGAATGGGCCAAAATACCAGCTACTGTGTGTGCAAACCTGGTAAAGACCTATAGTAAACGTTTGACCTCTGTTATTGCCAACAAAGGTTATGTTACAAAGTATTGAGTTGTATTTTTGTTATTGACCAAATACTTATTTTCCACCCTGATTTACCAATAAATTCTTTACAAATCCTACCATGTGGATTCATGGATTTTTTTTTTCACATTCTGTCTCTCACAGTTGAAGTGTACCTCTGGTGCAAATTACTGACCTCTGTCATCATTTTAGGTGGGGGAACTTGCACAATCGGTGGCTGACTAAATACTTTTTTGCCCCACTGTACTTGAAATAATTTTGAGTACAATTATTTGTTATTTTATATTTATGTGTATATAGTGCATGTGTAGCATTTATTTCCTTGTTTAGTAAATTCATTTAAAAGTATCGAAATAAAAATCAAGTGTAAAACGTTTTTGATCATTTATTTTGTTTTCCATAAAAACCTTATTGAGGACCATTGTGCATGTATTCAAAATGTATTACAAAACCTTACATATGTGCACAAATGGGCTGGGACTTTCAGTGTTTTGATATTTCAGCATACGTACCATAACGTTAATTCACATGTACGCATTCTCGAAAAATTCCACTGTGTGTACGAGTGGTCAGTTCATCGTACAGATGACAAACGCTGAGTAAATTATGTTTATTTTAAACATATAAGCACATTTTATTTTGTATTGACTAGTGGCTGGGGTAAGGGTTACTGCTTGTCTTACAACGTATGATTATCTATGAAATAAAGCTGCAACTCTGTGAGCCGCGCTGATCTGACACCGTGTGATGATTTGTTAAACCACTGGGTGTCTTCTGCATTCCTGCATTTTTCTAAATAAATTGGCCATTTCCTGATCTGAATCAGCAGAACAGTTCATCTCTACTGCTGCTGCTTCCTGCTGGACGTTCTCCTGGGAATAGTCAGTGAGGGCTCAGCTGCAGATATGTTAAACGCTGATACGTATATGAACTCCAAATGTGGACAATGCACAGCACACGAGTAAGAATCAGTTTTAAGTTATAAGGATTTTTTGTCCAACAATCAGTCCATCACTATGCTGAACTTGCAGACTCTGGTGAATGTTAGAAAATTTTAATAAATTGCTAATATGACCCTACTCTACACCCCAACTACTGCATTTACAGACCGAATGACATGCATGGCAACACTACTGAATAAGAAAAGCTCCGTGGTGGAGGTAGTAAGAAACAGGAAATACAGCCTTGCCTGAATTTGCAAATCCATATGTTCATTTCCTGATTTCTTTATTTCAGTTTTCTCAGTACATTCTCCTGTATGTGCTCGTCTTCATACTGTTGATCCGCAGAACCATGTTGACAACCTGTTCATCTTTCGTTTGGCACCACTACACTACATTTTACCACTACAAGAATGATGCCATTGCTCTTGTGCGGGTGTATTTTTTTAACAATTGTACACTACAGGGAGTGCAGAATTATTAGGCAAATGAGTATTTTGTCCACATCATCCTCTTCATGGATGTTGTCTTACTCCAAGCTGTATAGGCTCGAAAGCCTACTACCAATTAAGCATATTAGGTGATGTGCATCTCTGTAATGAGAAGGGGTGTGGTCTAATGACATTAACACCCTATATCAGGTGTGTATAATTATTAGGCAACGTCCTTTCCTTTGGCAAAATGGGTCAAAAGAAGGACTTGACAGGCTCAGAAAAGTCAAAAATAGTGAGATATCTTGCAGAGGGATGCAGCCGTCTCAAAATTGCAAAGCTTCTGAAGCGTGATCATCGAACAATCAAGCGTTTCATTCAAAATAGTCAACAGGGTCGCAAGAAGCGTGTGGAAAAACCAAGGCGCCAAATAACTGCCCATGAACTGAGAAAAGTCAAGCGTGCAGCTGCCAAGATGCCACTTGCCACCAGTTTGGCCATATTTCAGAGCTGCAACATCACTGGAGTGCCCAAAAGCACAAGGTGTGCAATACTCAGAGACATGGCCAAGGTAAGAAAGGCTGAAAGACGACCACCACTGAACAAGACACACAAGCTGAAACGTCAAGACTGGGCCAAGAAATATCTCAAGACTGGTTTTTCTAAGGTTTTATGGACTGATGAAATGAGAGTGAGTCTTGATGGGCCAGATGGATGGGCCCGTGGCTGGATTGGTAAAGGGCAGAGAGCTCCAGTCCGACTCAGACGCCAGCAAGGTGGAGGTGGAGTACTGGTTTGGGCTGGTATCATCAAAGATGAGCTTGTGGGGCCTTTTCGGGTTGAGGATGGAGTCAAGCTCAACTCCCAGTCCTACTGCCAGTTTCTGGAAGACACCTTCTTCAAGCAGTGGTACAGGAAGAAGTCTGCATCCTTCAAGAAAAACATGATTTTCATGCAGGACAATGCTCCATCACACGCGTCCAAGTACTCCACAGCGTGGCTGGCAAGAAAGGGTATAAAAGAAGAAAAACTAATGACATGGCCTCCTTGTTCACCTGATCTGAACCCCATTGAGAATCTGTGGTCCATCATCAAATGTGAGATTTACAAGGAGGGAAAACAGTACACCTCTCTGAACAGTGTCTGGGAGGCTGTGGTTGCTGCTGCACGCAATGTTGATGGTGAACAGATCAAAACACTGACAGAATCCATGGATGGCAGGCTTTTGAGTGTCCTTGCAAAGAAAGGTGGCTATATTGGTCGCTGATTTGTTTTTGTTTTGTTTTTTAATGTCCTCCTTGAATCGCTGCCTTATCGTGATGGAAGGGTTTGTGTGTCCCATGGATCCCAGGGGCTATGTTGTCTGGGGGCTTTTGCCCCCTGTTAGGGTCTCCCATGGCAAATTGGTCCAGGGTGAGGGACCAGACAAAGAGCGATTCAGAAGACCCTTATGAAAAGAATATCGAGGGAACAGTTTACCCTGCCCGGGATAGGGTTACCGGGGCCCCGCCCTGGAGCCAGGCCCGTGGAGGGTGCCTGAGGGCGAGCGTCTGGTGGCCGGGCCTTAGTCCATGGGACCCGGCCGGGCACAGCCCGAAGAGGAGACATGGGCCCATCCTCCCGCAGGCCCACCACCCGCAGGAGGCGCCATAGGGGTCGGGTGCATTGTGTGCCGGGTGGCGGCCAGGAGCGGAGGCCCTGGCGGACTGACCCCCGGCTGCCAAGACTGGCAATAGGGACATGGAATGTCACCTCTCTGGTGGGGAAGGAGCCTGAGTTAGTGCATGAGGTTGAGAGGTACCGGCTAGATATAGTCGGGCTCACCTCTACGCATGGCTTGGGCTCTGGAACCAGTCTCCTGGAGAGGGGCTGGACTCTGTCTCAGTCTGGAGTTGCCCCTGGTGAGAGGCGGCGGGCTGGGGTGGGTATTCTAATATCCCCTCGGCTTGCTGCTGGTGCGTTGGGGTTTTTCCCGGTGGACGAGAGGGTTTGTTCCCTGCGCCTTAGGGTCGGGGAACGGGTCCTGACTGTCATCTGCGCTTATAGGCCGTAGGTCGATGATCGATTTTGTAATCGTATCACCAGTCCTGCGACCATATGTTCTGGACACTCAGGTAAAGAGAGGGGCTGAGCTGTCAACTGATCACCACCTGGTGGTGAGTTGAATCAGGTGGCGGGGGAGGACGCTGGACAGACCTGGTGCACCTAAATGCGTAGTGAGGGTGTGCTGGGAACGTCTAGCAGAGGCCCCAGTCCGCGAGATCTTCAACGCACACCTCCGGCAGAGCTTCAACAGCATTCCGAGGGAGACTGGGGACATTGAGTCCGAATGGACCATGTTCAGCGTCTCCATTGCCGAAGCTGCTGCATTGAGCTGCGGCCACAAGGTGGTTGGTGCCTGCCGTGGTGGTAATCCCCGAACCAAATGGTGGACACCAGAGGTGAAGGGAGCCACCAGGCTGAAGAAGGAGTCCTATCGGGTAAACTATGCGGTTTTCGTCCTGGTCGCGGAACACTGGACCAGCTCTTTATCCTCTTGAGGATACTTGAGGGTGCATGGGAGTTTGCCCAACCAGTCTACATGTGTTTTGTGGACTTGGAGAAGGCATTCGACCGTGTCCCTCGGGGTGTCCTGTGGGAGGTGTTGCGGGAATATGGGGTGTCTGGCCCATTGATTTTTTTTTTTTTTTTTTTTTGCCTGTCCCGTTTGGCTCTTTTGCATCAGAATTGTTGTCTAAAGGCAAAGAAAGATGCCCAACGGATTTACTTTACCAAATTGACCATCCCAGCCTTGCCGTAATGGCCCATTTGATTCACCTTTTATTGTTTATTTTATTTTCACTTACTGAATACGGGACAGACTTGACTGGGGGAAAGAAGGGGAGAAAGAAAGAGGGAAAGAGAAACAGCTGAGAAGAGGGACGGGGGAGAAGGGCAAAAGACAAAAACCAACAGAACGGGCAGAGAAAAAAAGAAAAGAAAAAAATGCATATATCAATCACCTGGGTCACCTGCTGAGAAAGAAAAAAGAAAACAAGCAGAAGAGAACAAGAGTAATAGAATAAACAACATCACAATGATATATGGGAATATGACAGTAAATACTAAATGTTAAACATTATTGTGCAGCACATAAGATCAACAGAACACAGTGTGCTTTGAGGTAGGAGCCAAAAAGGGTGTAGTTTGTGGGTGTGATCACCCGTGTGTACACCTGTGAGCATGGACGCGCTTGTTTTTTTTTTTTTAAAGGTTCCTTCATGTAATGATCTGCTAGAGGGTGTGGGGGGGGCCACAGCCCCGTCCTCCAGGGCATGAAGCAGGTATGGAGGAGATCAAAACTCCAGACATCCAGAGGCCCCCAGAACACAAGAGACCAAGGAAGACCAACAGAGGGGCAGCCGCGCCACTGTCCCAGAAAGAGCTGAGGAGAGTCCCAGATGAGGGCTCACTCAGCAGCCGCGGAGCAGAAGCCAGGGGGAGTTGCAGTGACGCGCCCGTGAGCTACACCGGCAGCCAGCTGTGCCTGAGTGACCGAGCCCCAGGCCGAGAGGCCAGGGGCACCCCACCTCCGAAGTGGCCCGAGCGAGCCCCAGGCTCCAGGCCCCGATAAGCGGCCGCCAAGGAGTGAGCCGGTGTGTACCTGGACGCCCATCCCCGGACACAAAGAACCACCAACGCACCGATGTCTGAGGGAGTCCGCCACTGGCAGGGGAAGTGGTGGGGGTAGATAGGCCTCCAAACCTTGGAGGGCCTGAGATGTCCCCAGAGAGGTGGCGCCTGACACCCAACCTGACATATAGACACAGACATACAGGCACACACAGATACAAACATCCATTCCCACCCTCATGCTCTCATATGCACTTACTCCACACTCAACCAACGTGGAGACAGACATAAAGAGACGCTGTACGCACGATCCCACTCCCCAAGCGTACTCTACAAACCGGGTCTAGGTACCCTTGCCCCTGGAGGGGGGAACTGCACCCACACCCAGGTGCTGTTACCCTTTTCCCTGCGGTGGGGGGAGGCAAACCGCCCCGACTCCGCAGCACACTCCAGACCGCAGTCGGACGGCCAACTCCTCCTCCTAGCCCCCCCTGCTCCAGCAGGCCGCAGAGAATGGGGGTGAGAGAAGACTCCAAACCTCCCTCCACCCGCTCATTGTAGTGTTGATGCATGTGTGTTCTAAGGTGCAATTAAAACCCAGGAGGGCATGGAGCTACCTGCCAGAGAGCAGCAGGTAAGCGCATAGTCCCTCCTGCTAGCCCTCAATGTCTACGTGTATTTAAAATTGAGAGGTGGGCAACGACACCCTGATGGTACTTTGGATTCCGTGTAGCGTGCCCACCCCCAAGATCCTATATGTATGTGTAATGAGAGTGTGAGTAGTGTGAATGTCTAAGTTGTGGGATAAAATTGAGGCAGAGGCAGCAAGAAGGGGACGGGGGGGGGGGGGGGGTAGCCTCCTCTGCACCCTGGTGACATACCCCTACTCCAAGGTCCTGCATGTGTGGGTGGTTGTGGTGGAGCGGGAAGAGGGAGGCAGCTGGAGATGGGGAGGGAAGTAAGGGAGGGGCAAGTGACCCCTCCCTGGGGCCAGCTCCCCCGCTGACCCCAGTAGGCACCCCCATACTCCGCGACCCGCCAGGGAAAGGGGGCCCAGGCCCATCCAGACCGGGGTGTCTGGCCCATTGCTACGGGCCATTCGATCCCTATACAACCGTTGCAAGAGCTTGGTTCGCATTGCCGGCAATAAGTCGGACTCGTTCCCGGTGGGTGATGGGCTCCGCCAGGGCTGCCCTTTGTCTCCGGTTCTGTTCATCATTTTTATGGACAGGATTTCTAGGCGCAGCCAAGTGGTGGAGGGCTTTCGCTTTCATCTCTGATTTTTGCGGATGATGTGGTTCTGTTGGCTTCATCGGGTGAGGGCCTCCAGCTCGGACTGGAACAGTTCGCAGCCGAGTGTGAAGCAGCGGGAATGAGGATCAGCACCTCCAAATCTGAGGCCATGGTTCTCAGCCGGAAAAGGGTGGAGTGCCCACTCCGGGTCGGGGATGAGTTCCTGCCCCAAGTGGAGGAGTTCAAGTATCTCGGGGTCTTGTTCGCGAGTGATGGGAGAAGGGAGACGGAGATCGACAGACGGATTGGGGCTGCAGCTGCAGTAATGCAGACGCTGCACCGGTCCGTCGTGGTGAAGAGGGAGCTGAGTGTAAAAGCGAAGCTCTCAATTTACCGGTCGATCTGCGTCCCTACCCTCACCTATGGCCACGAGCTGTGGGCAGTGACCGAAAGAACGAGATCGCGGATACAAGCGGCAGAAATGAGCTTCCTCCGAAGGGTGGCTGGCCTCTCCCGTAGAGATAGGGTGAGAAGTTCGGCCATCCGGGAGGGGCTCAGAGTAGAGCAGCTGCTGCTCCACATCGAAAGGAGCCAGCTGAGGTGGTTCGGGCATCTGACAAGGATGCCCCCTGGGCGCCTCCTGGGTGAGGTGTTCCAGGCATGTCTCACCGGGAGGAGGCCCCAGTGCAGACCCAGGACACGCTGGAGAGAGTATATCTCTCGGCTGGCCTGGGAACGCCTTGGTATTCCCCCGGATAAGCTGGAGGAGGTGGCTGCGGAGAGGGAGGTCTGGGCCTCTTTGCTTAGGCTGCTGCCCCCGCGACCCGGCCTCAGATAAAGCGGATGAAGATGGATGGATGGAATGTCAGAAATGTATATTTGTGAATGTGGAGAGGTTATATTGGTTTCACTGGTAAAAATAAATAATTGAAATGGGTATATATTGGTTTTTTTGTTAAGTTGCCTAATAATTATGCACAGTAATAGTCACCTGCACACACAGATATCCCCCTAAAATAGCTAAAACTAAAAACAAACTAAAAACTACTTCCAAAAACATTCAGCTTTGATATTAATGAGTTTTTTGGGTTCATTGAGAACATGTTTGTTGTTCAATAATAAAATTATTCCTCAAAAATACAACTTGCCTAATAATTCTGCACTCCCTGTATGCATGACATGCTGCTGGGAAGAAGGCAGCAGTTACAGTTTGAACACGTTAGGGTTTGAAGGAGGGAAGCATCATTTAAGGAACATCATTCTGTTATGGTGTGTAATTAAATGTGGAAACACATTTTTAAGGAGGACTGTTGTTATCATGACACCTTATAAACTGGTAACCATCATCTCTTTTCACAGTCGGCTTTTTTTGATTTGTCACTGCAGCAAAAGCACAAATGACACTTAGACATGTTAGCCTCAGGCTGTCCAAGTGTACGTATGGAAGAGCATGGAGGGGTTTTTCTACTTTTATTATTTCTTTTTAATCTATGATCATTTGCTGACACTGAGGCTGTGACAGCATAGAAACACATCTCCACCTTTGTGTCTGAGGACATGCAAAGGAGATTAGTGAGACTGACTAAAAAGACAGAAGATGAAAAAAGTTGGTTAAATTATCAATGTAAAAAAGTTTAAATATAAAACAGTCGAGGATCATTGGCTTTTTAACCCTATGTTTGATGTTTTGTCCATCTTTGCACTCATTTTTATAAAAAATGTACCTATAGATAAGTTATTGTTTTAGACTTTAAATCAATTTAGACTTTTTACAACACTAACAAAATCCTCAAACCAAGATTTTGTACTTCCTGAACGGTGGCTTTCAGAAAAACTAAAGGGATTTTTGTACCAGCACCTGACAGCAGTGTTCTCTCAGCTGTGTTGGTTGGGAAGAATATCAATAATGCTTTGACAGGCTGACATTATGTGACCGAATGAAACGACAGCAAACTCGATGCTCTGTGACATCCACAGAGCGCCTCAGTGACACCAGCTATCACAAACACCAAACATGATTTGTGTCTGGGACTCAGGGAGACTAAACACCATGCAAATAAATGCCACATGGCGATGGCATTGTCAAAGCAATCAACAGACAAAACACCTACGCCAATCACCAGTTAGGATCGATGTCTGCTTGGAAAGCTGGGCACTGATGAGGTCAGAAGGGTGAAACACGTGTCTGCAGGGGGCTCATGGCCTTTGTTAGGAATGACATTTACAAGCAGGAAGCCAGGACTACATGGTGAAAGATGGATACACTGATGTTTTTGTGGAAATACTGTGATCATGCGTGTCACACACTGTGTTTGTGTCACACATGTCTCAGAGCAGCAGTTAGCTCAGTGCCATTAACACACTAGCTGTGTTAACACTAGTGTAATCAAAGCTGTGATGTGAGATCAGGTTCAGCAAATCTCTTTGTTTCTTTTATTGCTCTGCTTTTTCACGAGCAGAGCAATAAAAGAAACACAACTTCATCACGAGTGTCGAACTCCAGGCCTCGAGGGCCGGTGTCCTGCAGGTTTTAGATGTGTTCCTGATCCATCAGAGCTGATTCAAATGGCTGAAGTTCATGTCCTGAAGTTCTCCAGAGGCCTGATAATGAACTAATCATGTGATTCAGCTGTGTTGGCCCAGGACGAGAGCTAAAACCTGCAGGACACCGGCCCTCGAGGCCTGGAGTCGGACACCCCTGGTCTAGATGAACAGGATTTTCATACCTGGATGACTGAGCATCAAGACAAAGTAATTTCACATCCTTTTTCGTTGCAGACAAATTTTGGAATGATGCATCCAATCAAATCTTAACGACTTCATAGTGCAGAAAATATCAGTATATTGCTCGTATATTACGTGTAAACCACATAATATCACAGAGGAGGGTCACTGGATGCTGAGGCGGATAGTGTGCAAAAGTCCATTATTACAGTTCTCCAAACTCAATGTAGCCTTCAGATTAGCTCAAGAAGAGCTTGTAGAGAGGTCCATGGAATGGGTTTCTATAGCCGAGCAGCTGCATCCAAAATGTCGGATGCAGTGGTATAACAGATGTCGTCACTGGACTCTAGAGGAGAGAAGATGTGTTCCCTGGAATGACGAATCCTGCTTCTTCATCTGGTTATCTGATGGATGAGTCTGGCAGTTGCTAAGAGAATGGGCCTTGTCTGACTGCACTGAGTGTAAAGTTTGGTGGAGGAGGGACAGTGTGGGGTGAAGGAACTCTTAATGCTTCAGCATACTAAGACATTTTGAACAATTTCATGCTCTCAACTTTATTGGAACTGTACACACCAAACAAAGTCCAGAAAGATAAATGGAGATGAATCCGAATTTCAGATTTATTTGCCAAAAAAAGAAAAAGCTATTATTTGCACCCGGTTCCCAGTTTATTGCTCTGCTATCATTCCTTTGCAATTTGCAGTAGCCAGTTTCTCTTCCCTCTGTCCATCTTTCACAAAATCTAACAATGCACATTCCTGGCACCGTGCTAGTCTTCTTCTCTATGTTGGTCATTTGCAAACACAGCTTTCTTCACACCAGGATGCCAGTTTCTCCATTTTGTTCCCTCCTCCACAAAATACAGCAGCAAACACTTCTGGCACTGGGATGCCAGCTTCTCTGTCTTCTATCGCTGAACTCTGCCATCTGTATAATTCCTCGAGACTTCTCGTGTGCTTTCACTAGCATCACCGTCCCTCCTTCACACAGTCATTCAAGGCAAGCTGACTCAGAGTTCTGACAACATCCCAAATGGTATTATCATCTTCCATGAGGTTCAGCTGTCCCACTTGGTGGAATATTGGCTCTCTTTCTGTTTTGAAGGTAATCATTATGGAAGGCAGTTCTCCTCTAATCAGTCTTTCAGTTCAACCAACCCTTCCAAAACTTCTCACCATCCCCAGTTTGTTATAGAAATTGGCACAGTAGTTATTGCTACCTTACCCAAAGTAATTAACCAGCTAAGCACGGCCTCTCCATCTTCGACTCCAAGACAAGCTCACGTAGGTGTTTACAAGCCATCAAGCCATGACCTCAAAGCCTTAAAATCCCAGCAGGCATTGCTGTCAGAGCCTCAGTTCAGAGTCAAGCCACGTCGCTACCTGATCGAGGGTTCCCCTCAGTCATCCATTGAGGTCTTTCATTGTCCGAAATTTCCTCATCCGCTCTACTCTATGGAATCCTCGACCACCTTATTGAGGCCACGGGCGAATTATCTTTGCTAGCCTACCTACCAGTGATACTGCTGCAGAGGTCTAATGCACAGTACTGCTTCTTTGGGGATCTGGCAGCCTCGGGAGCCACCGCCAGTCTCCTCAGAGACCTTCCCCAAACCACAGCTCAGTTAAAGCCATTCACTTTTATCTACTAAAAACGCTGTCAAACCTAAAATGAGGATGTGGGCCCAGCAATGAAAGGCATGAATGATCATAAAGATAATCGAGTTTGGTGTGAAAGAACATGACAGGCCTGCACAGTGTCCGGCACACTCCTGAACCTTTTGGAAAGCCTTCCCAGAAGAGCTGAAGCTGTTCTAGCTGCAAAGAGCCGTCATCATACTTAACTTTATGGATTGAGATGGGATGTCACTCTAGTTCATATGCAGACTAGCGAATATTAGTAGTGAGTACCCTGATAAGCCATAAGCTTTCAGGGTAAAAAAAAATAACAGTGTTTGAAGGTCTTGTTTCAACTGACATTCAGTCTGAGCAGTGAAGGTACAACAGAGGTTACACCAAAACTTGGGCATGGATTCCTTTTTAAAAAACATGAGCCTCAGAGCTTATTATGCTGTTTGTACACAAAGAGATACGTGCTGTACAGTCAACTATGAGTATGGTATTATGGCCAAGTTTTATTTATCTTCTTCTTTTATCTTTCAGATGAATCTTCTCTGCAGTCTTCCTCTTTTCCTCCTGCCTGGCAGCTCCATGTTCAGCATCTTTTGTCCAGTATGTTCACTATCCTTCGTCTGCACATGATCAAACCATCTCAGCCTTGCCTCTCTTACTTTGAGCTAACCCTCTGATGGATTCGTGTCTAATCCTGTATACCCTGGTCACTCCCAATGAAATCCTTAGCAAACCTTCCAAACTGTACATCATAGCAGGTCACCAACGTGTAAATCCTCCCTTTCACTATTGCTCATCTTCCTAACACACTCTCTTTACTCTTTAGTACATGTGTCTCTATCTTTAATCACCCAAGATGCTATACATCCTTTTTAGCTTCATGTCTCAGCCAACTGATATACATCCTTTTCTCCATCTTTGTTTTAATACAGTTAAATCTATATAACTGGAAAGCTTTTAATGTGAACTCGCAGTCACACATACAGGAAGTTATCATTTACATTGTTTTCCTGGTTTCCCCCTGGTCAGTCACTCACCTTTCGGCATTCAG